>NW_027533280.1:5162855-5163547 GCF_008692635.1 Crocuta crocuta
GCACAGTGACCCCAGGGTCAGGAACAGGGGGTGGGGTAAGTGGGTTGGTAATGGAGGGGCTTAGGGGGTCTGAGATCGTCCTGGGGGCCGGATGTTGGGAGGGGACTGGGAACCTCTAGCTTGCACAGAGGCAAAAAGAAGGAAAAATGTAAAGGAAGAAACCTAGTCACCCCTATTGTCCAGGGTCAGAAATTGCAAAATATGGGAACTTCCCTCTAGCCATGGTCTTCCCTAAAGACCAACTCCCAAAAGACAATCATAATAAAGGAGCCTCATACTGCAAAGGACCTGGGATCCCCAGCTAGAAGGATCCCCGAATAATAATGATAATAACACGAGCATAAACCTCTGTAGTTGCTGAGAATCCAAAGCCCCAACGGCAGCCCCCTCAACAGATCATAACAACAAACGCTAACCCATTCAACACAAATAATAAAAGCCAACCCACTGCGGGAGGGAAAAGCGCTCCAGAGATTGGGCTAAGAATCTCCTCCAATAATCATCCAAACAGTAAAAGGCCTCCCATTCTGAAGTTGTGAGGAGTCCTTATAATTAGACCCCCAAATAATAAGTTCTAAGAATTCCTGAAGCCCGCCCCACCCCTCGCCCTGCAGACTCCTGAGCTCTGACTAAGGCACCGCCCCCCAATAATAATCATAACAATATAATGGCTTGGAAGCTGCGCGCGGCAG
>NW_027533280.1:5163552-5163893 GCF_008692635.1 Crocuta crocuta
AGGCGGAGGAGTGGTGGCAGCCCGAGGCACGTGTGTGTCCTCTGATTGCAAAAGAAAAAAATGCATCGCAAACTATTAACTTTTTTTTAAGTATGCAATGTAGGGAGTGGGGGGTAGACAGGTGCGAAGCAGGGGGGTGGAGGCGCTCCTCTCGCCGGCCTCCCGCAGCACCCCCCTCCCAAACTTCCCTTTGCATTGATCAGCACGTTACGTCAGTATTGATAAGTTTGCAAAAAGCCAAAGTCAAGTGCAATCGCGCGGCACACCGACCCCGGACTTGGGGGGGAGATGCAGCGAGCGCTCCGCGGGCCCGGGAGCCGGCTGCAGGCAGGGCAGGGGCC
>NW_027533280.1:5164115-5256222 GCF_008692635.1 Crocuta crocuta
GGAGGGGGCTCCGCGCCCCGCCGGCCGCCGGCACCTCAGCCGCCTGCTTGGCTGCGCAGCCCGGACGCGCCGCCACCCAGGGGCCGCCGCTGCTGCCGCCTCAGCCACCATCGCCGGACTGGCCGCCTGCGCCGGCAGACCTCTCCTCGGTCCGGCCGGGTTCTTGGGGTTCGTCTTTGCTTCTTGCTTTTTCCCCCCTTCCACCTTCTTTCCAAGTCTAAATGGGGACGGGTGGTGGATATGGGCCCGGGGCGCGCGCAAGTTTGCGCTGCAGCCTCGGGGGCCCTGGAGAGCCTGGAGCTGCGCAGAGCAGGTGACTCCCAGCTCTCGGGCCCCTGGGAACTTTTAAACCGGAGATTCCCTCACTGTCTTCTGCCTCCTGCTTTCCCTCTCGCCACTCCCCTCTGTTCTTTCTTTCTGTCTCTTCTTTCTCTCTCTTTCCCCAGGGCTACTCCCTCCCAGACACCAGCACTTTATCCTCACTCCACCTTTCTCTCTGGGAGGCCGTATGTCTCTCCCAGATTTGGGGGTGTTCTCCGCTGATCCCCTAGGAGGTGGAGTGGAGGTGGAATCTCAGAAACACCCGCTGGAGGTACAGCTCTAGCCTCTGTTCTTTCTAGGGTGCCCCAGGACGCTCCTGTCAAGTCCCCCCAAACCCTGGAGTCTTGCAAAGTCTCGGCAGGCAGTGGGAACAAGGGGCGGGGAAGTGTTGCTGAGAACCAGGCGATTAGAACATCTTGCCTTGGCCTTGACATTCGCGGAAGAAGTGAGAGCATCAGTCTGGAGATAAAAAGGGACCCACTTTTTTCTTTTTTGAAAATCCGCCTGCAGATCTCCTTAAGTTTCTTCTGATAAGTGGTTCCTATTCTCCCCTCCTCCTGGCCGCTTCCCAGCCCCCTCCTTCCTAACTCCCCGCTCGCCCCCTCCCCCAACCATTGAGCTGGAGAGAAAATCGGGGCACTCAAGCATGCAGTTAATAACTGCGAGTGCCTTGCAATTCCAGGTCCTCACTCGAGTTGGGGCTACAGTTTGGTGGCCAGCTGAGGCGGGCCGGGCTGTGAGCTCTGCTTGCTGGTTTAAATGATGCTAAAGTGGCCTTTCTGGAAGAGTGGGGGTGTGTGTGTGGGAGGGAGGAAGGGAGGGAGAGGGAGGGAGAGAGAGAGGGAAACAGAGAGAGAGAGAGAGGGAGTTGGGCAGCCACATTGGGCTTGGCACGAAGGCCAATGGTAATCGTATTCCCTGCTAATGTTTGTAAATGAGACCGGGGCACGGCTGGGGGACAGCGTCTTTATTTATGATTGATGTTCTGTAACATAAGGAATGACAAGAACGTGGCAGACAAGAGGAGAGGAACCAGAAGGGCTGGCGAAAGCCCTTTGCAGGGTCCTATTGTTATTCTGGGCTGGAGAAAATTTCCGCGTCGAGATTTACAGCGCTGGTATTTGCTCCCGGTTGGCCAGAATGTCAGTTAACACAATTTTCATTAGATAACTCGTTTTCAATCCAGGGAGCTTGAACTGCAGCAGGGAGGGGTGGGTAGAGCTGGGGCTGGGTGCTGAGGGGTGGGTGCGGCTCCCAGGGGGCTGATTCCTGAGCTGGGGGAGGAGGGTTGAACCTCACTTGCTTCCTTCTCCAGCTCTGGGGTCTAACGCGGAGCTGTTGAGGTCACCCAAATCTTGATTCCATTTGGACTCCCATTGATCCAGGAACCCTTTGTTAGGGTGTGAGAAGATGCTGAGGTGGCCGAGGTAGAAAAACAAATTTGAACTGGAAACGATGAAGGTGGAGGGTAGAGAGTCGGGTTCAGGCGGAGGCAGAATGGGGCCAACACCCCCACTGCCACAGGAGTGGGGGTGGGGGTGCTTATTAAGAAAATGGCTGGTGTGTCTGGCACAAAAGGAGAAGGCTCTCAGGGAAGGGGGTAAGCTCATTTACATGGATATTAAGTGTGGGGGGGGTGTCCCTGAGGGAGTTTGAAAGGCTGCACACTTCTAGAGAGCAGAGAAATAAACGAGGCAAGCCGAGCCGCATGCAAACATTGAGACCCTCACATCTGCCATGGTCCCCACCCTCATCCTGAAGTGCTCAGTGGC
Source organism: Crocuta crocuta (assembly GCF_008692635.1). Lineage (NCBI taxonomy): Eukaryota > Metazoa > Chordata > Mammalia > Carnivora > Hyaenidae > Crocuta > Crocuta crocuta. The sequence continues at coordinate 5,166,209 of NW_027533280.1, forward strand.
TCCCCAGCCCAACAGGCCTGCAGCGTCCCCCCATATTCTCACTGATGGCATTTTTGTTGGAACCGGATTAAGAGCCTAAGCACTTTCGCCTGGGATCATCTCTTGTGCATGATGCTAATGACTCCTACGCCACACTTTTATTTTCATTTTTTTTCCCTTCCTACTTTCCTCTTATAGGGAAGATAACCAGAAAGGAAAACTTCTGCTGGCTTGCTTTGAGATCCGGGTGGGAGAGGTGGGCCCCCACCCCAGGCCCTGTGCAGGCCAAGAGCTTTGAGCCCACTCATCATGCGGCCCAGCTGCCTGTGAGTGTGAGGAGGTGTGTGGCTTCAATTCTTGGTTGTTCAGGTTGAGTGGTTTCTCAAAGCCTGGTTGCTGAGCGTTAAAAGTGGCCGAGGCAGCAAAGGTGTTCTGTGTTCCCAGGCCAGACCATGCTGCTGATGCCACCCCAGTCCTGGCAAGAAAGGTGACCTTGTACCGACCCAGCATACCGCCCTCAGGAAGTATATATTTTTCAAATATGAAAGCAATTCAGTTATTCCTTATAGCGCTGTCTCTGAGCACAGCAGGGCCGTTTTCCTAGGATGGAAGTCAGTTAGCGAGTCTTGAGGACTTGTGGCTGATGGTAAAGATGTTCGGACATGTGGTACCCTATTCCAGGACCCCTGAAACTGCCTCCCCCTTTCCTTTCTCTTTTTTTTCTCTGCTGCTAGCAGTCCAGGAAACGAGAAGAAATAAAATTCTATCCCAAAGATAATGCTGGGCATATTTCATTTGGTTATAAGATTGCTTTATGGTGAACATTACTAATGCAGTATTTTTTTATGGCTTTTCTGTGTATAATCGTTGTAACTGGATTCATACCTTTATGATTTTCTGCTTTACTTTGCCACTTTTTTTTATGATGCTCCAGGTCCAGTCTCCCATGCTATCTTTTAATTTTTTTTCCCTTTAATAGTGCTAATCAAGCTAACCAAGAGTTAAGGGTGTCCAGTTGAAATGAGGGTGCCCAGTCCAAATTCACATCTGTGTTTCTTGGGAGGAAGGAGGTTGGTTGGAGGGACCACATAGTACAAGTATGGGAGGAGGAGGTAAATTCTGCTTAGGGTTTGAGCATTCAGGGACAAAGATCGACAGGGCAGGCAAGAGGCTGGACTTTTTTTAAGGAGTTTGGAGAAACTTTTGGGAAGATGCACGTGGGAGATGGGGCTTAATGGAATGTTTTTGCCAGCTCAAAGTTTAGTAAAGAGCGTGGATGTGATTAAAATATTATAACCTTATGATATTCTGAAGTGCATAAATTTTACATATCAGCCACAGAGAGTTTAGACATCCATTAGAGTCTCTGACAGCTTGACTTATCTAAATGTGCTATCATTTAACAATGTGTCAAAATTCCTCTTTCTATAGATGACAGCAGTAAATAAGCTATCAGCTCTGTTGGCGGAATCCTAACTTTGGAAACTTCGCTGTAATAGAATTGCTGCTGGGGTGAGGAGCATGAGCAGACCAGGCTTGCCGTAGCCTGGGGCCATGAGATGGGTTGGCATCAGGCAAGGGCTGTGGGTGGGTTGGAGAGGGGAGGACAAGGAGAGGTGGGGGGCGCAGGGAGGATTTCTAATAGTAGTTCTGAGAGTAAGACCAAACAATCGGACAGCCCCCTAGACCCTTACAAATCCAACCAGTCGGTGACCCCATTCCATCTGCCTCTCCCATTCGTTGGAACCCACACCCTGTGGGCCTTTATTGCAAAAGGAGCTAGAAACAGGTGTTAGAGAATTTATTTAAAGAACCCAGCAGTCTTTTCTGGGCTTCCCAAAATTCTGATTTCTCAACTTGACAGAAATTGCTTCCCAAAGATGGGTTCTCTCTTTGCTAGAAGAAAAACAAGCAATGTCTCATCTCTGACCACCTTTGCTGTTCAAGGTCTTTTTTATTTAAAAAACCTGGATTCACTGTAGAAAATGGAGAAACCACAGACAAGCCTAAAAAAACAAATAAGCATATCAGTGGGTTATTTCAGATGATCTTGATGCTACTTTGACCAGAGGGTATAACTTTATTAGTGGTGATGGTGGTTTTCTTTTCTTTCTCCTCCCTCCCTCCTTCCCTTCTCTTTCTTCTCTTCTTCCTCCTCCTTCTCCTCCTCTCTCCCATTAACAACAGGATTCTGTCTTTGAACTTGACATTTTGTCGTGGCAATCTTTCTTCCAGCAGATGGAATTTTAAACATGAGCACCTTAGCTGGTGCTAAATTGGGTCCTGGATCTTGGTGGACATGGCTGTCCAAAAACTGGCTTTCTCTGTTGGTACCTGAAAGGCTGAACTTCTGGTGGCTTCCAGTTACCTAATTCAGAGGCCACACCTGGCAGAGGTTGAGTGTGGGAAGGGGACTCAGGTGAGGCTTGCCTTTGCCCCGGTCTTGGAATTCAGGGTCCAGTCTCCTGTTTGATTTTTCTCTCTGGGGTGTGCTCTTTATTTTGTGACAGTGATTTATATTGCCGGTGTCAGGGAAAGTGGAGGCAGTTGGCAGAGGGGAAGGGCCCCAAGAGCTCTTATTTGTGTAGCCTCTGGCATTCCCAGGTGAGTCAAGTCTCACCAATATCCCAAGTCTCCTGTTTCTTAATCCATCCCACAGGTCAGTTGTGCCCATCTTGTCTGCTGTACCAGGTCGTCAAAGGTGAAAGTAGCTGATATACTTTGCATGACAGTTAAATGCATTGTCTTCTAATGACCTTGGGGCCCAGTGTGATGGTGATGGGGGGCTTTCCACCTTTTAAGCAGTTTTTGAGACAAGAAATTGGGTCCAGGACAGAGTTCTTGTTTTCTAAACTTTGATGAGCCATTCACAGAAATGACTTGTACTGTTTTGCAGGACGTGGACGATATTCCCATTATACGTAGATTAAAATCCTAAATCCTTTCCCCTGATTGCAAGGCTCCACACGATCTGCTGCCCCTGTTATCTCTCTGGCTTCATCTCCAGCCTCCCTCCCCTTACTCACTCTGCTCTGGTCCCAGCGGCCTTCTTTTTGTCCCTCAAACACACTGAGCGCGTTCCTATCTCAGGGCCTTTGCACTTACAATTCCCTCTCTCTGGTGCTCTTTTCCTCCCGATCCTCCCATCTTCCTGTGCCTGTCTCCTGCATTTCATTCAGTCTCAGCCCAAATATCAAGACTACACAGCCTAAAGAAGGCTGAAGAAGATTCTACCACCTCTTTGATCCTTTAATATGCAGATGTGCTTCTGTATCTCTAAAGGAAGTATTTCCATGAGGGTTTTGACCTCATAACCTTCTCAGGGTGTGGCATCTCTAGACGCTCTAGGAAACATCTAGGTCTGCCATCCAGCAGAGGTGGCAAACTTTTTCTGGGCAAAGGCAGGTAATAATATACTTTAGGCTTTGTGGGCCATGTGGTCTCTGTTGTAAGTACTTCATTCTGCCATTGTAGCATGAACATAGTCATAGACAGTGAGCGTGGACAGGCATGGCTGTATTCCAGTGAAACTTTACAGAATGTATGCAGAGGGCTAGACTTGGCGTGAGGGCCATAGTTGGCTGACCCTGGTCTTCTGGTTTATGGGATGGCTGTTATTACTGGCTATGGCATGGCTGAATTTTACACTTTTCAGTTATGAGTGTTAAGGTGGATCAAAGTTAATTCCAGAAACTTGTTCTTTACTCTTTACCTCAAGAGGGAAGTACAAGGAGCCGGACGGTGAAGGTCCCCTGCCTGACTTCCATTCCTGGCATTATCACCTGCTAGCTGTGTCACTTTGGATGGGTCTCTTGACCTCTCTGCCCCGTGCTGTCCTTGTTTTTAAATAGGACTGGGGTACCTGGGTGGTTCAGTTGGTTAAGCATCTGACTCTCGATCTCTGCTCAGGTTGTGATCTCAGGGTCGTGAGTTCATGGCCTGCATTGGGCTCCGTACTGGGCATGAAGTCTATTTAAAGTAAATAAATGATATGGGATGAATGGTAGTCTCCACCTTTCAGATTGTTCTTGAAGATTAAAGCACTTTGAACATGAAAGTGCTTAGCACAGTGCCAGGCACACAGTCACTGTTCTACAGTGCTTTGCTGCTTATAGTTGGTGGTAGTTTTAGGTTGTGAGATGGGGGGGTGGGGTGGGTAGGGGTGGATGAGGTGGGGTGGAACCAAATAGCAGCTCCTAGAACTTGCTGGCCTTGCAGGCCGTTTCAGGGATTTCTGGGCAAGTTTTCTTTTCTTTCTTACTCTACTGGTGACTCACTATATTAGTACATTACTAATATTGTATGTAATGGCTTATATTTTAGGAGCTGTGACCACAGAGGTTGCAGACTGGGAGCTATGTCTGGCTCACAGATGTGTCTGTTTAAATTAGTGCAGTATTTCAAAAACACTTTTGTATAAGCTGTCAGCATTTAAAACACAGGTGATGTTACCTATGAAATCCAGATGTCCAGTGTCCCTTACAAATCAAGAGCTCTGGCCTCACTGGGCAGGGAGTGAAGACCTGGGAAGGGCATGCCAAACAGAGGGAACAGACAGTGCAAAGGGCCTGAGCTGAAGGTCTGCAGTGGGTCAGGCTAGCTGTGGAGGTCATGGGGCGAGTCACAAGGAAGGTGGATGTCAAGGCCACTGCCTGCCTTTCTCTGAGTGTCTAATATCAGAAGAGGCTGCATCTCCAGAAAAAATGAAAGGCCCTTGACCAGCTCCATAAAGATACATGATTAGGAAAGCACATAGCCTGCTCTCTGCCTCTCAGTAGCTCAGCTATCCCCAAAGTGAGCCTGCGGCTGCCTCTTCCATCTTCCCAGTTCCTTTACTACCCACCCCCAACCCCAGCCTCTGCCATCCTCCAGTTCAGCCAAATGAAACAGCAATTCCAGGATACGCATTTGTCATTAAAGAGAAAGAAAGAAAGAGAAAATCAATCCTTTGGCCTCTTTGGCCTGAGCTGGTCGTCTGCCCGAGACGCCTGGAGCCGAGCAGTGCTTAAGACTCTTCGAGCCGCCGTCGCTCAAACTGGATGGGGTGAATGGCTCCCCGGGAACCATTACGGTCGATTGACTTGTTCAGCCACCTGTTTGGAGCGTGGGTGCTGCGGGCAGGGAGACCACAGGGGTCATCAGGGTGGCCCAGTGGGGGCAGATTTCCCCGAGCAGGTGGTCACTCAGCGGCCACTCTGCCGGGAGTACATATGTGAGGTGCCTGGTGTCTGCTTGTTATGAGAACCCATGGGTCGAGGTATCTGAGGCGGTGTGGTGTGGGCTGCAGAATCAAGCCTGGCACCTTCCTTCTCCCACAGACATTTAGTGTGGACTTGAGCCATGTGGCCTCGGTTCAAGTCTCAGCTCTGTCATTTACCAGCTGTATAACCTTGGGTAAGTCACTTCTCTGAGCCTTGGTTTTCTCACACATAAAATGGGGATAGTAGTAGTATTTCTTCCTTAAGGATCATTGTGAGGATTAAGTGAGTTAATGCATGTGAAATGCTGAGATCTGTACCCAGCATTGAGAAATTCTGTATAATATTAATGATAATTGCTGTTGTCCTTTACTTTGCAAGTGTATATTCATCCATTCATGGCATAATTAATAATTATAACTAATAATTATATAAATAATGCTAATTAACAATAAATAGCATAAATATTATAACCAATAATTATATACTAGCGATGTCATGATGAACAAAGAAGGCAAAGTGACAGCTCTCACTGAGCCCATAGACAGTGGGGAAGGTGGATGCACGGACACATGGGTGTGTAGTCACATTCAGGGGTTGGATTCAGATTCTGAGATTATCCCTGGAAAAAGTGACCCTTCAGCTGAGATCTCAAGGATGAGGTCAGGGAAAAGCATCCCGGCAGAGGGAATAACATGTGCTAAGATCCTGAGGTGGATGGAGGAACACTGTGCGCAAGGAACTGCAGGCTCTGAGTAGACTGGCAGACCCACCCCCATCCTCACTCTTGTCATCTTTCAACTGGGGGTAAGGACAGAACATAAAATAAGAAGATGTTGCTGAGCACACGGGTGGCTCAGAGTGGACACTATGTCAGTGGGCACTTTGTAAATAGTCACTGGGTTTTGCTTTATTTTTTTAACTAGATATTCAGGCTCAATTCTTTTTTTTCTTTCATAGTTTATTGTCAAGTTGGTTTCCATATAACACCCAGTGCTCATCCCCACAAGTGCCCTCCTCCATGCCCATCAGCCCCCTTCTCCTCTTCCCCCCACCCCCATCAGCCCTCAGTTTGTTCTCAGTATTCAAGAGTCTCTCATGGTTTGCCTCCCTCCCTCTCCCCAGCTATTTTTCCTCTTCTCCTCCCTCATGTCCTCCATTAAGTTTCTCCTAATCCACCTATATGTGAAAACATATGGTATCTGTCCTTCTCTGCCTGACTTATTTTGCTCAGCATAACACCCTCAAAGTCCATCCATGTTGCTACACATGGCCAGATTTCATTCTTTCTCATTGCCATGTAGTATTCCATCATGTAGATAAACCACATCTTCTTGATCCATTTGTCCGCTGATGGACACTTAGGCTCTTTCCGTGATTTGGCTATTGTTGAGAGTGCTGCTATGAACATTGGGGTACATGTGCCCCTGTGCATCAGCACTCCTGTATCCCTCGGGTAAATTCCCAGCAGTTCTATTGCTGGGTCCTAGGGGAGTTCTATTGCTAATTTTTTGAGGAACCTCCACACTGTTTTCCAGAGGCTCAGGCTGAATTCTTGATCTGTTGCAAAATGCCTCCCCCTGACCCTTTTCTCTTGTTTCTGTCTTGTGATTATTCACAGAGCAGCCAGGATTCATATGTCAGCTCTGTTCCATCCTAGGTGTATCTTTGAGCAGCTTATTTTCCCTTTCTGAGACTCGGTTTTCCCCTCTGTAAGATGTGTGTAGTAAATAGTACTTTCCAGTGGTGCAGGAGAATGTACCTTGGCGATCCCTGATGTAGGGAGTATGGTTTCCGGTGCCAGATGCTGTTCTTGGAGGTCCAGCCCCAGCCAGGGACTGAGTGCAGGTCTAAAGCAGACCTGTTCCTGGGACACACGGGACTCCTCTGCTGGCTGCAGACTCCTCAGCAGTGTAGGACAGTTCCGTCAGCCAACTTTCCTTCCCTGTCTTCTTCCCTCTGGCTCCTTCCTGCAGGCATAAGCACTGACCTGATAAATCTCTTTACCTCTTATTTTTTATTATTTTTTTAAGTTTTTTTTTTTGAGAGAGAGTGAGAGAAGAGCGAATGTGAGTGGAGGAGGGGCAGAGGGAGAGGGAGAAATAATCCTAAGCAGGCCCTGTCCCATCAGTGCAGAGCTCTGTGTGGGGCTCGATCTCACAAACTGTGAGATGGTGACCTGAGCCGAAATGGGAGTCGCTTAACCAACTAAGCCTTTCAGACGCTCCTCTTTACCTTTAAATCCTGCCTTTATGTCTCCTTCTTGGAGGACCACAGTCTCCAATAGGAACGATGAAGTGAGGCTTGAACATATCCCCGGTGCATGCTCCCCTCCGTACTCAGTTGGGGTGCGTCCTGTGTCTCAGGAGCCCGGGGAGCTGTCATTCTCGGCATTGCCTCTTCCTGGCTGCTTGTTCTTTCTTGNTGAACATTGGGGTACATGTGCCCCTGTGCATCAGCACTCCTGTATCCCTCGGGTAAATTCCCAGCAGTTCTATTGCTGGGTCCTAGGGGAGTTCTATTGCTAATTTTTTGAGGAACCTCCACACTGTTTTCCAGAGGCTCAGGCTGAATTCTTGATCTGTTGCAAAATGCCTCCCCCTGACCCTTTTCTCTTGTTTCTGTCTTGTGATTATTCACAGAGCAGCCAGGATTCATATGTCAGCTCTGTTCCATCCTAGGTGTATCTTTGAGCAGCTTATTTTCCCTTTCTGAGACTCGGTTTTCCCCTCTGTAAGATGTGTGTAGTAAATAGTACTTTCCAGTGGTGCAGGAGAATGTACCTTGGCGATCCCTGATGTAGGGAGTATGGTTTCCGGTGCCAGATGCTGTTCTTGGAGGTCCAGCCCCAGCCAGGGACTGAGTGCAGGTCTAAAGCAGACCTGTTCCTGGGACACACGGGACTCCTCTGCTGGCTGCAGACTCCTCAGCAGTGTAGGACAGTTCCGTCANTGGTGCCCCAGATGCTGTTCTTGGAGGTCCAGCCCCAGCCAGGGACTGAGTGCAGGTCTAAAGCAGACCTGTTCCTGGGACACACGGGACTCCTCTGCTGGCTGCAGACTCCTCAGCAATGTAGGACAGTTCCGTCAGCCAACTTTCCTTCCCTGTCTTCTTCCCTCTGGCTCCTTCCTGCAGGCATAAGCACTGACCTGATAAATCTCTTTACCTCTTATTTTTTATTATTTTTTTAAGTTTTTTTTTTTTTGAGAGAGAGTGAGAGAAGAGCGAATGTGAGTGGAGGAGGGGCAGAGGGAGAGGGAGAAATAATCCTAAGCAGGCCCTGTCCCATCAGTGCAGAGCTCTGTGTGGGGCTCGATCTCACAAACTGTGAGATGGTGACCTGAGCCGAAATGGGAGTCGCTTAACCAACTAAGCCTTTCAGACGCTCCTCTTTACCTTTAAATCCTGCCTTTATGTCTCCTTCTTGGAGGACCACAGTCTCCAATAGGAACGATGAAGTGAGGCTTGAACATATCCCCGGTGCATGCTCCCCTCCGTACTCAGTTGGGGTGCGTCCTGTGTCTCAGGAGCCCGGGGAGCTGTCATTCTCGGCATTGCCTCTTCCTGGCTGCTTGTTCTTTCTTGGTCCAAAGGCTATGCATGGTTAGGTCCCTTCTTCCCTTTGTCATCCTGCCATCATCTCTCCCTCTCTTCTACTGCTCCTCCCCTGTTTATTCAAGCCCCTCTGACCTCTTCACTGCTCTGTGAACATGCCAGGCACGTTCCAACCTCAGAGCCTTTGCACTTGTTGTTCCCTCCATGTGGGAAACGCTTTCCCGAGATATCTCCATAGTCCTGTCTCTTTCATCCAGCCCTCTGCTTAAATATCACGTCTTCAGAGAGCCCCTCCCTATCCTCCGTTTCCAAAATAGCCTCCCCGCATCTCCTTAACCCCATCTGCTTTATCTAATATGATAATATGTGTTTATTTATTATTTGTTTACTATTCCCTCCCCCGCCCTGGGGAGGGCAGGGAATAGTGAGTTCTCAGTCAATATTTGAATAATTGAGTGGGTGAATGCCACAGGAAGGGTGATGTGGGGCAGCTGCCTTGACTCCACCTTGGGGAGTGGCCCTGGGGGACCCAGCTTTTCCTAGAACCCCAGCTGCTTCACCCATCACTGGCTCTTGAAAGTCGCCCGCTCTTCGCCTGGGAATTGAGCACAGGCCTCAGGCCTGCAGTGAACGAGGGTTTATCTTTAGCTCCGTCAGTCTCACTTTAGAAACTGGTGACCCCAATTCCAGCCTGGGAGGCGGCTCCCATCCTAATTAATAAATCCATTAATTAATTGCCGGCAGGCTGTGGACCATTAGCAGTGGTTTGGTGGCCTCAGTCACAGACAGCTCAGAGCAGGTCCCTGTAGCCTGTGGGACAGCTGTTATGGGGACACAAGACAGCCAGTTAACGTTTTTGGACCCAGAAGACATCTCCCAAAGCCTGGTTCACAGGCCTACCTGATCAGCCCAGGAGGCTTCAGAAAGTGACCAAGGTCTCTGGACAGTGACCCCAGAGTTGAAGGGGTTCTCTTCTCAGCATCTCCCAAGACCCCCACTTTATAATAAGATAAGGCCAAGTCTCCTTTCCTCTGTGGAGGACCCCAAAGGACCCTGTCTAGGCCTCAGTTTTTCTAAACTAGAGCTTCCCTGGGCTGTCGAGACAGGTAATTTGTTCATTCACGTCATGAACATGACTCAGCACCTGCTATGTCAGGGGCAGCCTGAGGTGTTGGGGGCGCAGCAGTGAACCAAACAAACCAAGTCCCTACCCTCATAAAGCTTCTATTTTATCATTGTTTGGAGATAGAAGTGCTTTTCTTTAAGGACCTGAGAAGTAAAGAGGGACACAGTACAGACACTTAGCCTAGGGCTGGGCACGCTGTAAGCCTTTCTGAAATGGTGACCATTATCAGTCATTCTCCTTAGTAACAATGACAACAACAACAATAATTATGATGTGAGGGCATTTCCTGTTGAATTTCAGGTGCCCTGAGAGCAACACCTGAAATGATTTGAGCACAGGCGTGGAGCAGTCAGGCCTCACTGTGGATCCTAGCCTTACTGTTTCCTAACTGAGAGGTCCTGGACAACGCCACTAGACTTTTCTAAACCTCAGTTTGCTCTTGTGTAAAATGGAAATTAAATACAGCTTCTATGTCATAGAGACATTGTGAGGTTTTGATGAAGTGAAACATGAAAACCCTTAGCACAGGGCTTGGAACATGGTCATTCCCAAAAAACAGCTATTATTACCTTTATTATTATTGTTTTCATCATTGTTGTTTGTTATTCACCTCCTGAGCCTCACTGGCCAGTAGCCAGGTGGACTAGCTCCGTGCAGAGAAGGCGTGGGTAGGAGGTCAGCCCCCTCCAAATGCCACTTGGCTGTGGCCTTAGCAAGGCCAGACCGGCTTTTGCAGGTTTTGGAGGGTCGGAAGGAAGGCCTGGCAGTTCTTTAACAAATATCTTTATTGCATGCTATACAGTATTCAGAGCCCTTACCAAATAGTATCTCATTTAATTTTCACAACAACCCAGGAAGGGAAAACTGCTACTGTCCCATTTTACAGCTGAGCAGACTGAGGCACAGAAGGTTAAGTCCAAGGCTACATTGGCAGTAAAGAGAGGGTCTGGACTCAAGCCCAGGACCCAGGTCTTTTGGTCTCTGACGTCCCTGTTCTTAACCCATTCTTGACTAGAGGTGCCTCTTCCAGAGCCCATTCCCCCCTTCCCTCCTCTCCACCCTGGGTTCCCCATCTGTAGTCACTACACTTGTATTTTTTCCTTTATTTTTTTAAATCTCTTAAAACACCTCACCACTGTCAACTCATAGAAACGAATCCAGACCCGTAAGCCTGAGAGGCATGGGTGGGGTTGGGGGTGGGGATTTATTAATAACACAAGAAAGATTCCCTTCTCCTGGCCTGGAAAATGAGTGCTGCTCGGCCATCCATCCCCAGCCCGCCTGCTGGAGCGCAGAGCCGTGTGGCGCGCCCTGTCGTCGGGCCTGCGTTCCGCAAGATGGAATTCTCAGCCTGGACTGATAATAAGCAGGTATTGATTGCTGCCTTGGTCATTATCAAGATTTATTTAGTCAATATGGCCTCCCCGGTCAATAAATTGTGTCGTTGATAAAGAAGGAAGGGTATAGACTTGTAGGCTTTATTAAAAAAGTTTTTTAGGTTTTTTTTTTTTTTTCTTTTAGCAACTAAGTCCAGTCCCCATTTCCATGGCCATATCAGCCACACTCTACATTTTGTATTTGGCTCCTTTCACGGTGGAACTTTCCCCTGTCACTGTGGTTTCTGGAAGCAAAGACTCAAGGCATGGCTCGGTCTGGAATGGCCCCTAGGAGACAGATGTCTCCTCACTTTTCTGTCTCCCACTCAGTGCAGACTGAGAGTCCAACTCCCCAGCTTGTCAGTGCCCCACTCTGTCATTTCCTTCTCACAACAGCCTCTTAGAGTTGTTACCCGATTTTGCAGATGAGGAAACTGAGGCCCAGGGAAGTCCAGTCACTTGTTGAAGATCACACAGGACTGGAATCCAGTCTGGCCAGTCTTTGCTCTGAACCTGACATTATATGTCAGCAAACAGCAAATATTTATTGAGCATGTGCTATGGGCCCGGCACAGTGCCATGTGCTGGGTATAGAGGGATAGGCTGAACAAATGCATGTGTCATTACAGAGACAGAACAGAGAAAAGAACTCATTAGATGCTGAAATCAAAATGGAGGAGGCACCTGTTTATTATAGGTGGTCACAGAGGGCCACACTGAGTAGGTGACATTTAGGCTGAAACCTGAATGATGAGGAGACAGTCAGGCAAAATTCAAAAGAAACTTCATAGCTACAGAACATCCTATGCAAAGGCCCTGAGGTAGGAATCTGCTTAGCACATCTAGGAACTGAAGGAAGGCTAGTGTGGCTGGGACAAGATGGGCAAAGAAGGGAGGATTTAGGAGGGGATGAGTTCAGAACAGGAAGGACAGCCTTGTGGATAATGGTAGGTGGTTGGATTCAGTTGGATTCTGTTCTCAGGGAGGCTGGAAGATGTTGAGGGTTTGAAACAGTGGAGAAACAGGGTCTAGTGTGTGTTTGGTTCCTGCTGGGTTCAGCTTGATAGAGATCACGGAGGGAAGGGAGGGGATATTTGGAAAATAGGTAAACGAGAATGTTCGTGACAACTGACGTGTTCTCTCTGCCCAGAGAAGATCTTAGTGATGGAAAGGCTTGGGGCACACAAGTGTTTTGAGGACTAGCACCATTCATTGGTGGGGGGTGGGAGAGGGTTATATGGGGACATGCCTGATGCTTCCTAGAAAGGTGGTAGGTGCTGCTTCCCCTGTGCAAGCAGCCAGCTGGTGTGAGTTTTGGAGGCCTGCCCGCAGGTATGCAGCGGGCAAGGTGTGTTGTGTCCCCCTCTTCAGAAACAGAGTTGGTGCAAGGGGGGACAGGACTCTAGTTATGGTCTGAGAAGGGCTTTTTGCACACTGGCCTTGTGGAACTGGTTTTTAGCATGTTCCCAAGTGTTGCTCATTAGGAAGGACCACGAACAGGTGAGGTGACCCAAACCACATGAGGGTGCTGTGTCCACCCATGTCTTAGGCTTCGCATGAGGAGACGCTGTTGGGTAGAAGAGAGGTTGGATGTCTACCTGGAGGGCTATCGAGGATGTAGTCTAGAGTACAGAATAAAGAAGCCTTTTTTTCACTCCAGTTTTCTCTAGTCTGTGAGCACCCACGTACTGGAAGTCTAGCAGGGACTGGGTGATTACCTGCCTACCATCCATCCAGCATTCTTTCATCTCTTCATTCATAAGGTCACTCACTTACCCATTTATATCCACCCACTCAGCAGTTCATCCAGCTCTCTGCTTTCTCTTCCTACTCACTTCATCCATCCATCCATCTGTCCACATCAACCCACCTGCACATCTATCCACTCATCCACTTAGCCACCCAGCAACCCATTATGCCCCAAACACTTCTCCCCTGGACTTTGGTCTCCAGTTTGCTTCCCTTTACTGACTCTGGACTCTCCCACTCTTTTTTGGCGTACGACAGCTAGTGAAATTATTAAAAACCTGTTAAGAGTCATTTACAGTGGCTCCCCATCGCCTTTGGGGAAAAGGTTGCAATGTGACCTTCCAGGCTCAGCACTGCTGACCTTGCCCACCATTCTTGGTTTAAAGGATTACAAGTCTTTTCTTGTTGCTTCTGTCTAGTTCTATCTACTGTTGAAAGGGAGATACTGACGTTTCTATGATTGTTGAATTATCTATTTTCCCCTTCATTTCCATCAATTTGGTACTATAATTAGTTGCATGTATGTTTTTAATTATTATATTTTCCTGATGAATTGACTCCTTTCTTTCATTATAAATCTCTTTTTATCTCTAGTCACATTTTCTTTTGTTGTTGTTTTAAGGTCTATGTTGTCTGATGTCTGTATAGCCCCTCCTACTTTCTTATGATTGCTGTTTTATTTTCAATCTGTTTGTGTCTCTAAATTTAAAGTGTGTCTCCTGTAGGCAGCACATAATTGGATTTTTTTATCCAGTCTGAAAAATCTGTTTTTTGATTGGATTTTTAATCCACTCACATTTAATATTATTATGATAGAGTTAGATTTATGTCTACCATTTTGCTTTTTGTTTTTTAAATGTCTTTTTTGTTCCTCTAGTCCTTCTTTTTACCTTTTCTTATGTTGAGTGAATATTGAATATTTTTTCAGGTAGCATCTCTAATTTCATTAATGAATTTTAAACTTTTAACTATTCTTTTGAGATTTTTTTTTTTAGCAGTTGCTTTAGGGTTTACCATATACATCTTAACTTACAGAATCAGCTTCAAATGTATACTTGGTTAGGGGTGCCTGGGTGGCTTAGTCAGTTAAGCATCTGACTCTTGATTTCAGCTCAGATCATGATCTCACAGTTCGTGAGTTCAAGCCCCGCAGTGCAGAGCCTGCTTAGGATTCTCTCTCTTCCCTCTCTCTCTACCCCTCCCCTGCTTGCATACTCTCTCTCTCTCTCAAAATAAGTAAATAAATAAAAATAAACATTGAAAAATATTTTTAAAAATTTATATAGTGTGTCCTCTCTTCTTGACCTTGACCTTGAGCCACATTCCCTGTGCTTTTCATATTCTAGACATGTCTTCCTTCATTTTCCTCTGCACCACAACCCCCTGTACATGATCTGCTCCCCTCTGTTTGGGACACTTCCCATATGTCTGTCTGTCTTTCCCCCCAGCCCCTACTCCATTAACTCGTCTTCTACCTTGGGAGCTTGCTCAGTGTCATTTCCCTGGGGCAGCTTCCCTGCTTCCCCTCTGAGATGGTGGACTAACTAACTCTCTACTGTACTTAACCATGGCAGATATCAGACATAGCTCTGTGGATTATTAGTTCTGCCTGCCTCCTTCTGTGAACCCTAAGCTCCATGAGGGTACAGAGCAGCTAGTCTCCAGAACCTGGCAGCAGAGGGGTGAGCACATAGTAGGCTCTCAGAAAGTATCAGTAAAATGAACAGAGATGGATGTGAATGTAGTGCAACTGTATTTATGTATTTACGTGTGTACAGCTGCATCCTTATGTATGCGTATCTGAGTATGTCTGTGGGTCTCGCATATTTATGTGTGTCTGTGTCTGTGTGTGTGTTTCTTAGCATGGTTCTGGATATGTGTGTATCTCAGTGTGTGTCTTAATGTTCTTCTGAGTTCCTTTGTTTGTCTGTATCTGCATGTAGGTGTCTGTGTGTGTGCACTTATGAGTGTGTCAGTATGTGTCTTTGTCCATGAGTGCACCTTACTGTGTATGTGTGTACATTTGTGTGCTCATGTTCCCAGGCCAAATCTCCTTTCAGATCCTCTTTGCCATGCAATTATTTTTTGACTAGTATGATGTAGTATTTAATGACTTCCCCCAAGCGAAGCACGGCCCCCCAAGTATCGATCCTGTTGCAGTGGGGTTACTCCGGGTGATGCAGGGCCAGCTGGTGGCCGCTGCCTCCTTAGAACTGGCTGCTGCACCTGCCATGTCTCTCCCAGCCCCAGCATGATCCCTTAGAGGGAAAACCGCAATCGGGCAGCTTGTTGCAGGGGCAGAGTGGGGCCCCCACCTAACAGATTGGCTCCCCTCTCAGCACTGTGTGACGTAGCCAGGGGATTGCCCCTTTTCATGTCTTAGTTTGTTTATCTCTGAAATGGAGGTAGCAATAACAGTCATCTCATGGGGTGAGAGCATGCAGGAAATGGGATAATCCATGTGAAGGGCTCAGGACCAGGCTCTCCATAAATGTTCTGATGTCATGCTTGCTCCCTGTTACCTTTCACCTTGGTAGTGGGAGAGATGGTTTGAGGCCATCACATGGAGGCAAATGACTAAGGCACTCTCTCTAGGATCCCCTTTCAAATCACTTCTCTGGGGCCGTCCCAAGGCTGCACACCTGCCCCAGTAAGAACAACCTGCTCGCCCACAGGTACTCAGAGAAGTTCAGAGGCTTCTGCTAGACACTCGCATTTCCCCAGCAGTGATGGGATTTTGCCCCAGGGGTTTCTGGCTTATAGGAATCTCCTAGCTTCTTTCATCGTTCTCTGTCTTGCTCCCCACACCCTTTTCATCCTTCCTGTCCCAAACTGCCATAGCTACACTTTCCAGCCTTTGCATTTCCTATGCCCTCTGCCTGGAGCACCGTTCCCCTGTGCTGTCCCTGACTCCTGTGGATGGGACACCATCCTTGGCCTGGACATCGTTGGCCTGGTCCTTTCCAGACTGCCAGGTGATTCCTTGGTTCCTTGTTGGTCCACTCTATCAGATGGTGAGTTCATTACTCTACATCACAGCTGCAGGAACTGGTGTGGCACTTGGTGAACATTGAATGCCTGGCGCCCTAATCAGAGGTCACATTTTAAGACCTCAGATTCCTGGCTCTGTTCAGTGGAAGAGCTGGCATTCCTGAGCTTGCTTTTCATGCAGAGCAACAATTAGTTGAACTGGATAATGGTGGTGAGAGTGAGGGTGAGCTGAGCCCATTTGTCCCATTGATGTTCTATGTGTAGCCCCCAGAGGCATGTAGAGACCAGCTGTGCCACCTTCATGACAGGTGTTGAGGTGATTCTGCTTTTTGGGACTCAGTGTAGCCATTCCAGAAAATTGGCAGAATTTATATGACCATTCAGGGATGAGAGGAGCTCTGAGGGTTTTTTAAATTATTAATATATATTTACTTACCTAAAGTTTATTATTTATTTTGAGAGAGAGAGAGTCCCAACCAGGCTCTGTACCACCAACACAGAGCCCAATGTGGGGCTCAAACCCGTGAACCATAAGATCATGACCTGAGCCAAAGTTGGATGCTTAACAAACTGAGCCACCTAGGTGCTCCTATTTTATTTATTTTTAATTTAACAGCCGCTTATTAAGGGTGGCTATATGCCAGGCACAACTCTTAGTGCTTCCTTATTTAAATGACTTAATTCCCATAACAACCCTATGATGTAGATGCTATTAATGTCTCCATTTTGCAGAGGAGGATGCTAAGGCATAGAGAGATTAAGTGACTGGCCCATGATCACTCAGCAGAGTCAGGCTGACTCCAGAGCCTGACTTCATAGGCCTTCCTGCCTCTTGTTATTTCTGTGAGTACCCAGAGCAGATACTACACATAGTTGACTGTATGCGGGTTTGTCTCCTTATGTGATAGTATCTTGCTCATGGGCAGTGCTGGCTGGCAGGTGTAGGAGCCTGGGCCAGAATTCCTGGGAGTGGGCACTGACAAGCAGCTGGGATGGCAGGGTCCCAAGGGGCAAGGCCAAAGCCAGTGACTATGGCAGGGATTCTGGGAGGAGCCAGGTCTATTTCCTGTTCTTCCCTTCTGGGGGTAGCTGGATGCTGGGCCTCTTGGGCCAGCAGCCTGGAAGCCTCCCTAGCCAGTGCCATCCCTCAGAGGGCATCCTCCTCAGTCTCTGTGAGCAAGGGGGTTGGTCCCACGGCCCGCGGCCTACTTTGTGAAATTCATCTCCGGAAGAAATTATTTCTGAGGATCGCAGAGCATCTTGGCATTTTGTGTCAGATGAGGTCTTCTGAGGCCTTCTGCCTCCCTAGAGTGGGAGGTAAGAAACCCAGGCCCAGCTCCGGCTCCCCACCTGGCTGCCATGGTGAGGCACTCTGGGGAGGGCAGCTCCTCTGGCCTCCCAACCCCCAGAGCTGTCTAAATGCCCCAGCTGCCCCATCAGTGCATGTTTCCTCATGCCTGCCTGGGATGGCCCCTTTAGTGGGTAGGGGCTGGTCTAACAGCCAACGGTGAGTGGG
Source organism: Crocuta crocuta (assembly GCF_008692635.1). Taxonomy (NCBI): domain Eukaryota; kingdom Metazoa; phylum Chordata; class Mammalia; order Carnivora; family Hyaenidae; genus Crocuta; species Crocuta crocuta. The sequence goes on from NW_027533280.1 coordinate 5,183,699, forward strand.
CTTGGACCAGACATGATTTGTTTCTCTGGGATGTATTGATGAGCTGCCCTAATTAAGTATCTTGCTAATGAGAGTCAGACCACATCACTGGGAGTTAGGTGGATCTGAGCTTGAGCTTGGCTCTGCAGCGAATCAGCCATGGGTCCTGGGCAGACCACTAGCTGCATGGGGGTCTCCATTTGTCCTCCATAGTGTGGGGCTTCCTCCGTTCTCTCCCCTCCACACTGCTGTTCGCCATGTCCTTCCTGGCCCACACAGCATGTGCTCGGAGAACTCAGGGACTGTTGGGAGCCGCTTAAAGAGGCAGAAGGCAGAGCTAATGATGGTTTCCTTTTGAAGTTCTTGTCATAGGTGGTCATATCCATTGACCTGCTGCTTATGCTGGGCCTCTTCGATGAGTCTGTGAGGAAAGGGAGATAGGTATTGAGAATGAAGATGGTTCTTAAAATGTATGTCTGTTTGTGTCTACGTTAATGTATCAGTCATTTATTGCTGTCAGACAAACCACTCCAGAATATAAGGGGGTAAACAACTGTTTCTACTCACAGAATCTGGGTGTCAGGAATTAAGATGGAGCCCAGCTGGCTGTCTGCACTCCATAATGTCCAGGGCCTCAGCTGAGAAGATACTCAGAGTTTGGGGCTAACAAGTCACACATTTAGTGGTTGATACTGGCTGTCAGCTGGGACTTTCAACTATCAGCCAGAACCCCAACATGTGGCCTCTCCATGTGGTCTGTCCATGTAGGATACTTTGGGTTTCCTTATAATAAGATGGTTGGGTTCTAAGGGTGAGTGTCCTGAGAGAGCAAGGAGGGAGTAAAAGTATTTTCATGATCTAGCCTTGGAAGTCGCATAGCATCACTTCTGTCTTTTCTGCTGGTCAGGGCAATTACAAAGGACCACCCAGGTTCAAAAGGAGAGGCTGTAGACCCCAGCACTCAATGGAACCAATGTCAAGGTCATAGTGCAAGAAGAGTGTGTGTGATGAGAGATATTGTGGTGGCCATCTTTGAGAAAAACTATCTGCTGCGGTAAAAATGGTCATGATGATTCAGAGCCAAGTGTCACAGACCGTGAAGAGATAGGAGGTTGTATAAGGAAAGTGGGTGTGACAGGAATTGGCCATATAGGGAATAGGTGTGACAAGAGGTTGTGTGAGGGAGTAGGTGTGACAAAAATGGCAGTGTGAGGGGAGTGGGCATGATAGGAAGAGCTTAACAGTGAGATCTGAGTTGGCCAGAGTCCACCATGATGGATGTGGACCTCCTGGTGGCTGTGCCATCTTTTCTCACTTTCCAAGCTGTCCCCTTGTAGACCTTGGGTCGACAAGGCTGATTCCAACATGGGGACCCAGGCCACAGGCAGGTCAGGCCAGTGCCCTCTTTAACTGGCTCTGTCTTTCTCCCTGCCCCAGCCTCCACCATCACCCTCTCTTCCTGTGGGCCCCCAGGCTCCCCACTCCAACTAGCAGCCTCCCATTCCAGAAAGAGCGACTCCCACCTCAACAGCCTGGAAACGCTCCAACTACCGTACTTTTCTTCAAATAAAAGCAGCTAATTAACATTATTCTTTAATTATTGCCTTTATCAACAAGGGGTCTGATTTGTACCAGCAGGATAGTTGCTTTCCCTTAAACTACCCAAGTGAATGCTTCAGTTCCTGGTGCTTTTGAAATGAATTTGATGTCATCTGCCCAGAGTCACTTAATGGGAACGCCTGGGTAATGACTGAGCGCGCTAACTCCGTTAGCAGCCCTGGAAGCATGTAATTTGGCCCCTCAGGCAACAGCACTTTTGAAATCTCTGGATAGTTTTGAACTCTCTGTTCTTAATTAAATATGCAATTTTTCACGGTAACCAGGTTAATTCTTTTGTGTTGTGTTGTAATACTGTTAGGAATTTTCATAGTTCTTATTAAACATTATTCAGGCATTGTGAATTCCATAATTAAAAAAAATGAAAAGAACAAAGCTTGATTCACTCCTTTCTTTTCCCTGGCTAATTTATCAAATGAATTTTGCAAATTTTTCTTTCTGTCCCCAGACAGTGTGGCAAGTGTTTTAAAGGGGAAGGATTTAATTGCCCTGTAGGGATTGGCTGGTTATGAAGGATTTGGCTGTTTGATTAGTAAACCCAGTTGGGAATGGTCTAATGCTCCATGATCTTAAAAATTGTCTGATTGTACCCTCTCTAAGGAGGCCTCTCTTTTCGTTATGTAGAGCATCAACTTCACACAAGTGTGGTTATTAGGTAGTGAGGAAGGGGAGAGAAAAAGATCTGACTTTATTTTAAATTGGGGATCTTGGGAGGTTTTCTCCCCCCATTTCCCCGGCTGGGGACTGAAGGAGAACATAGAGGAACATAGAGACAGAGATGGAGCAATTCTGAAACAGCAGGTACCAGAGAAGGTGGAGGGTAGCTGAGAGACTGAGGCCCGAGGGGGTGTTTTACTGCAGCCTTGCAGATAATGGCTGGCCAGCTGGAGAGGTGGCTTATAAACTTAGGAGTCCCCTCTATGCAGGGGTCCTGAGTCGGGAGAGTTACTCTTCCCTTTCTGGAATTGGGCTTGGTGTCTGAAAAAATGGGAACAGCCCCACTGAGCATATTGGGTGGTGGGTTGGAGAGGACACACCCTCCCAAATGTCCTAATAAGGATAGAGACCCCTGTCAAGGGGATTCTAGTTGGAGATAGCTGGCCCCTCCCTGTGAGAGGAGTAGGACCCTTGGCTGATTCCTCGACCGTTTTGTTTCCAGTGAGGGCCTCATTGTGCATCAGCTTTCCCCATCTGCAAAATGGGGCAGCTTGCTTCCAACTTCTTAGTTTCCTGGGTCCCCCCAGTCTTAGCTTCCTGTATCTAGAGGTGGGTAGGTGGGACGTAAAGTTAGGAGAGGGTGGCAGGGACCAGATCACACACGGCCTTGAGGGCCATAGGATGGAGCTGGGATTTTTTAAGGGCAAAGCTTTCTAGATATTAGAGAAAGGAAGGGATGACTTGGAAGGGATGTTACCAAGAGAAGGTGGTTGGTGGGGGGGGGGGCGCTGCTAGGAACAAGGAGGAGGGGACATTTGTACCAGAGGGTGGGCTGTGCCAAGCAGCTCTTCCGTTCCCCACCTGCCCCCCACCCAGATTTAGCATCTTCAGCTCTGAGCTCTAGGAAGCTCCCTACTTTGGGGTCAGCCCCCAGCTGGTCTGACAGTTGGAGCTGGGGGAGAAGACATGGCTCACGCCTTCAGGGGTGCTCATGGGGCAGCACAGCAGTGAGTTTAAGCAGATGGTTGGGGTTTTCAAAAGAAGCCAGAAGCTTGGGTTTTATGAACATTCTTTCGAAATTAAATGTAGGAAGGAGATTCAAAATGATAAATGCTGAGCAAACAGATCAAATCTATTCATAAGTGCGAGACGGGACCTGTGGCCCTTGGGTGCCCATGTCTGTCCCAGTGCTTACAGGGGCTCTACACTGGTGAAAAGCATCATGTCAGTATCCATCATTTATGAACTGCTTTCCTAGCACTAAGCCCTGTGCTGAGACCCCACCTCGTTTAATTTGCACAATTTGAGGAGGCAGGTAGAGTTTGTCTTCTCTCTGTTTCTTAGATGGGCAAGACTGAGAGTCAGAGAGTGATGCCAGTGATGTGAATCCCGGGCCTTGATTCCCAGCTCGTGTGGTCTTTGGGGCAGGTCGTAGGACTCTGTGTAGAAGCATCCCCAGGAAATCGTGGCAGGGAGGTGACAGTGACTCAGGGTACATGGCAATGCCCATGCTTGATTCTGAAATTAAAATCAAGAGTCACAAACCCTGAGCTCCGCCTTGAGTGATCTTTATAAAAAAACAAAATGGGTCACCACACCCCCTCCTCCAGTTAAAAACTTTCAGTGGCTCCCTATTGCTTATGAGATGAAGTCCAAGCTTTTACCTTCGTTTCACAAGGCCTGTTGTGATCACCTTCTCCTGCTCTGGTCTTCCTCCACCAGCTCATCTCTTACTAGATTCCCTTGCCCCCAACTCCCCCAGCCAGACTTAAACTGTTATCTGACCCACAAATGCCTTATACTTTCTTACCTCAGACCTTTGCAAATGCTGTTCCCCCTGCCTGGAACTCACTTGTCACTCTACCAGAAAAACTTCTCTTACATCTCTAACCTGGGAGGCTTTTCCGAACCTCCTGGCTAGATTACGGGCATCCCCATGATTATATCATAGGTCATTGAGATTGCTTGCCTTGTCTTAACCCTTGAGGGCAGTGTTTTTGTCTGTGTTGACTCTTGTCACAGTCACAGAGCTTGGCACATGTTAGAATCTTAATAAATATCTGTTGACAGCACCACACTTCTGCTGTGCCCAGAAAGTTTGGGGAACAGGGGTCTCCCTCCTAAACTTTCTGGACTCCCGTGGGGAAGCAGGAGTTCAGTTTGGTTTGAAGATGCTGAGAGGAGCAAGTTGTACTTCCCCCAGGCCCAGCCTGCCTTACAGCTCCGGGAAGGCCTATTGGAGCCAGTGACCTCCCATGAAGTGAAGACCAGACAAGGCTCCTTCTCTGAAGGCCAAGGAAGGAGTTAGGCTGCTCCAAAGCAGAGAGAAGGAAGGCTTGCTGCCTCCTCCCTGCCCCCCACTTCCTCGCCATCAGCAGCTTAATCCTCTGGATGGCCAAGTGCCAGTGATAAAGATGAAGGGGAATGGCACAGTTATCTTCTGCCAAGAAGGGCTCGACATTTTAGAAAGAAATCAAATGGTGACACCTGCCACTTCTTGGCTTTAGGAGGCCGGGGCTTCCAGCCTGCCCTGCTGCCGCCTTCCCAGGGGAAGTTTCTCCACTGTGGCCATGTGGATGCTGGGCTCTTGCTGGGGAGACTCTGCTTGGTGAGCCACAGGCCCATGGCATGCTCAGCCCCATGAGCACATACATGCACTCACACATACTCATGTGCACACACATGCACACACACATGGAGGAGGGAGCAGAAGCGGTTTCCTGGTCCTGCATCTCAAGACCCCTGCACACAACAGCACCGTGGCTTCCCTCACGCTGCCTTCTTGTCTGTTTTCATTCCTGAGTTGTTAGGGGACCCAGAGGAGCTGAGGCAGGGTGGGCAGGGGGGCACAGACAGGGAATCCTGTGACTGGAAGGAAAGGAAGGGATGTAAAAAATTTAATTTTGTCTTGTGAAAGCCATGTTGCCACATTATTGTAGGGTTTTGAAAATACAGAAAAGAGGGAGGAAGAAGTTGCCAAGAACACAGGCCCTTTTAATGCTTCTGTGTGCTTCCATCTCCTCTGTCTCCTGGCTTTGCCATCATTCGTACTCCCTATTCTGCTTTGTGGTCTCTTCACTTAACATCAGCAGTAGCCTTTTCCACATCATTTTGCCATCTTTAGAACAAGCGTTTTACCAGCCTAATGTATTATAAGCAAATGGATCACTCTCTCCTCAGCCAGACCTTGGGCGTCTCCAGGATTTTTGCTTCTAAAACTCTGCACTGGCTTTGAGTCTGCTCAAATGAGGCTCAACTCCCAGCTCTGCCTCTTATAAGCTGTGTGATCTTGGGTGAGCCCCCGAACTTCTGTAAGAAGTTTCCAACTGTAAGATGGGATGACAAAGGATTGCCATTGGTTTTATGTTCTTGGTCCTGTTCTTGGCAATGAGGGATGGAGGGCCTTGTGGCCAAGAACCTGTCTCCAAAGTTGGGAAGACAGTGTTCAAATTCTGCCCTGTCATTGAGACTTCAGGCCAGTGCTTTTCCATCTTTGCTTCAGCTTCCTCATCTATGAAATGGGTACCCTCTCTCACAAGAGTATTGTTGGGATTAGATGAGTAAATTTACCTGCACTGGTTAACTGGGGACTGGCACATAGTAAGCACCTAGAAAGTGTTAGCATTTCTTTTGTAGCTACCGATGGGTCTGTCTTATTTGCTATTATTTTTCCCCCAGCGCTTGTGCTTGGTGTGTAGTGGGTTCTCACTTGACCCTTGTTGAATGGATATGGTGGGCACGTTTGTACATAGGTGTTTTTCTCATGTGTACATTTCAGTTGGGGAATCTTGTGTGGAAATATAGATGTGTGTGTATACACATGTACACATACAACCACACAGAGCTAAACCAAGGGGAGGGCGCAGGGCTATTCAGGTTGGGGGTCCGCGAGCATTTTATTGTGATTAAATATTTATCTGATGCTTGTAATGTGAACATGGCACTTTGCAGTAGATAAAACAGGGCCATGTAGCAAAGCCCTGAAAAGCTATGGGGCTCAACTCAATGAAAAGGCAGCCCGTTGAAGAAGCAGACTGGGGAGGAGGCTGGGGCTCAGGGATTCATTCATTCAGCCAGTCATTCAGTCAGCCATCCATATTTCTCTGGCATCTGCTATGTGCCAGGTCCTGGGCCATGTGCTGGGGATGCTCTGGTGATCAGCACGAATGTGCTGTCTGTCCTCATGTCACTAAGTTGGTCTCCATAGTGTTTAGAAGTAAAATCCCTTAAGAGACTGACATTAATCAAATAATCACATATTTGAAATTGCAAACCTTGCTGAGGGCTGTGGAGGAAGTGAGTCAGGAATGATGAGATTGTAGAACAGATTTAGTCTGGAAGTTAGGGAAGGACTCCTGAGTTAGCCAAGAGAAGACGTGCTGTCCCGGTAGAGGACAGGAGTAGCACATCCTGGGAGGGAAGGACACATGTGTTGCTGGAGCAGGAGGTGAGGGGCAGAGAGGTGGAGGGTAGACGGGGTTGGTTTCAGTGGTGCTCGTAGGTCCTGCTCAGGTTTTTATTCTGAACTGAAGGGAGCAGTGGCTGGGGAGAGGAATTGGAGGGATGAAAGAGGAGGAGAATTGGAGGGGTCTTAAGGCCCAGAGCCTGGAGTGGGAGAGATCATTAGACAAGGGGGCTCAGCTGCTCCCACCACCGTCTCCTGACTGAAGACTGTATGCCCGGCTTCTCCAGGCATTTATAAAATTCACCAGTCTACAGGATGGAGCAGGTCAAGGAAGGGATAAATGAGGAGGTGGGGGGGGAGGGCCTCAAATATATGCTTCCCTTCTGCCATTTATCATTTCTTAGGGGCTTGTACAAAGAGAAAGATTCCCCCCCCAAACCCCAGAACCACCTCCCCCCCATCAAATCTAACATTGCTCCAGGCATGCAGCCTGAGGGAACAAGTAATTTTTTTCTCCAATATTTGTGCATGTCTGAGTGTATGAAATGCCATGCTAAAACTCTAGACCCTGCCAGCTTGGGGCTCTGGGGGCTCTGGGGTCTTATGGATGGTCAGAAGGGGGCACCATCTCTCTCTACATCCCCAGTGAGGGCCAGCATAGCAGGGCCCACCCTCTGCAAAATGGTGGGCTCTATCTCATCTGCTTTGTCTTCCAGTAACTCAAGCGTGGCCGGCCTGGGGACTGGAGTTTCTCAGGCAGGCTGGTTTCTGGAATGGTGGGATTCCCGGATGAGAGGTTGGGAGGCAGGGAGTCCGGGGGAATTGGCGACTGCCCGTACCCAGTGATATTCTGTGCCTCACACATTCTTATTAGCATTGTAATCGCTCCAAAATACTGATTCATTATCATGCTCTGAGCTGCAGACTGAGGCAGTGGGGTTTAAGAGTTCCATATGAACCATTCTGGGCTGTTGAGTAAATGTTGCTCATTCTGAAAAATTGGGTAAATGTGTGTTTATGCTGGTGATGAACAAGGCACCAGCCAAGTAGGTAGTTGGTGTCTGGGCTGGTGCCAGGTGAGGTGGTGGGGGACCGGGCCATGCTCACACTCCAAGAAATAATCCAGTTCATGTCTGGCTGGCATAGAGATTGAGGTTAGGAACAGGGCTTTGCCTTGAAGTGCAGGTAGAAGGACACTCATGTTTCTTGTGCATATGGAAGTGTTTCCAGGGTAGATAGGAAAGACCCTGGCCCTCCGTGCCTGTATAGACAAGTGATTGGATTCAGAACTGGAGGGCTGGCTCCTCTGGGTAACAGGAGGTAGTTTGGCAGAGGTTAAGTGTGCAGGTGAGTGGGTTCCACTCTGGGGCCCCTATTCTGCCACTTGCTAATTATGGGACCCCGGGCAAGTTACTTCACCCCTCTGTGGCCTCCATTTTCTCTGTAAAATGGGGATAAAAGTACTTCCTCATAGCATTGTGCGGGATTTAAACTAGCATATACTTAAAAAGTTTGAGTGGTATCTGGCATTGTGTACAAGAAATCTTGATGTGAATCTGGCTATTTCTGGGGTTCTTTGACTTTCAGAATCTCATGAAAGGTATGGATCCTCTCTTCCAGAATATGATAGACACATACAGTGTTTTGCATATTGTTTCAGGGGATTATTGGGTCCTCTAAACTTTGAGTCATTTACTCTAAGTTAAGACTTCTTAATCTCTATTGTAGATCACCCTGTTGTGGAGTGAAAGTGAGTCATAGGCTCCAGACCCTTCAAGAACTCAGTTTTAGCTAAGACCTGGGTTTCATCCTGGCTTGCTTCATATTTGCTATGTAAAGTTAGGTAAGTGAAGAGACATATCTGAGCTTTAGTCTCATACTTTTTAAAGAAATGTTTATTTAATTTTGAGAGAGAGAGAGAGAGAGTGTGAGCAGGGGAGGGGCAGAGAGAGAGGGAGACACAGAATTGGAAGCAGGCTCCAGGCCCTGAGCTGTCAGCACAGAGCCCAAAGCAGGGCTTCAACTCACAGACCACGAGGTTATGACCTGAGCCAAAGTGAGCTGCTTAACCGACTGAGCCATCCAGGTGCCCCTAGTCTTGTACTTAATGTGGAGTTCTTTATATGCAAAGGATTTGGACCATATAAAGTACTTGATCCCAAAGCCTGGCAAACAGGCCTTCAGTAAATATCATCTTCAGTATCATCCTCCCCTTGATTGAAGACCTGACAGTTGCTAAATGTAGGCTTTGCCCTTTAGTAATATTTATAGTGTGTATAGAATAATTCCATTATCTGAAGTTCTTGGATCTGATCCTGTTGGTTGTTGTGTCTGTTAATGCTCACACACAGTAGACTGTTTCCCTAGGTACTTTGTAATTTTAGATTGAGAACTTATCTTCAGTAGGACTGAATCTTTGGGGATTTGGGGTTGCCTGGGTTCCCCCAGAGTAGAAGTCGGCCAACTTCTTCTGGAAGATGTCAGAACATAAATATTCTTGGCTTTGGAAGCTGTAGTCCCTGCTGCATCTCCTCGGCTCTGCTGTTGTGCAACAAAAGCAGCCATAAATACATCAGCTAGTGAGAATGGCTGCATTTGGCCTGCAGGCAGGTGGGATTTGGCCCACAGGTCATAGTTCACTCATGTCAACTCAAGAGATTTTGTATTTGCTTTTGCATAATGTCCAGGGATATTACCAAAGGAGAATGATTTTTTTTTTTTTTTAATGTTAATTCTTGGCCGAGAGTAGTAGTTCTCCACATGTGGTCTTGGGACCAACAGCAGCATCTGGGAACTTAGACATGAAAATTCTTGGGTGTCATCCCAGATCTTCTGAATCAGGGATCCTGGGGAGTGGAACCTATCTGTGTTTTAACAGGCCATCCAGGTGATTCTGATGCACACAAGTTTGAGAATTCCAAGGGTGGTAAGAAATTGAACTTCATACCCATGTGAGGGGAGATCCGTGGTTACAAATTCTCAGGGGAGGCTACTTTTTGGTTATCCAATCTGGAGGCAAGGCTAAAACAGTTCAAACTGTCTCTTCTTCTTCCTGTATTAGTGGACAGAAGTGCTCCGACCCACTCTGACTGAGGGTGACGGCATCTGAACTACCAAGTTAAGCCCTGTCCCCCCCCTTCATTACCAAGGGCACTGAAATTTCCGTTCACATACTTAGCAGTCTGGTTCTGAATATCCTTTTCAGTTTTGGCCCTTGGGAATTTTTCTTACATTCTTACTGAACTGACCTATATATTTAAAGGGATGCTGGTATATTTTATCCAGTGTTTCTGGGTGCTTTGTAGTGGAGAATATTTTCAGGTTATCTTGTCTCCCATATTATTAGACACAGAAGTCCTTTCAGTGTAATGAAAGGTTGATTAGAATTCTTTAGAATGTCTGGCAGTACCATGCTTTACAGGCGAACTGATACTTGTCACTTGCCCTTGGGGTCAGGGCCCACTTTGTCACTCCCAGGGACCAGAGGCTAAATATCTTCTGGGAATCTCTCTATCTTAACCTTTGCCCAAGGCTTGAATCCAATTTAGCCAACATTTGTTGAGCATTACTGGTTCCAGGCCCAGGTTAGGGGTAAAGAAGGTTTCCCTATGTACAGGTGACAAATATCTGTGCTAGAGAATGCCACCCCATGGTCATTATACTTGGGGACCTTCCTCCATCCCGGCATGTAAATCCTTTTTGTGCCACTGCAAGGGAGCTTAACGTTAAGTGTTTTACTCTGGGAGTCAGAATGGGGTCACGATTAAGAGCACTGGCTTTGAGTCCACTAGAATGAGGCTCAACTCCCAGCTCTGCCTCTTATAAACTGTGTGATCTTGGGTGAGCCCCTGAACTTCTCTGAGCATCAACTTCTGCAACTGTAAGATGGGATGGCAAAGGATTGCCAAAAGGATCCAATGAAAACATTCATGGAAGGTGCATGGCAGAGTGCCTGGTACCTGGTGCCTGCTCAATGATTATTCCTTTTTGTGACCCACATGGTCATAATAAGTCTGCTTCTCCTGATAATGGACTTGGAGAAATCCACTTGGGGAGGTGACAAAGCCCTCACGTGCTCATGGAATAGCATGAAATCAGGCAGTGGGGCAGAGACCATTGCTTGGTGTGTGTCACATTGTATACCTTACCATTCCTATAGTGGCCTTCTTCATGCTTTCTACCTCTTCCCCTCAATCACCTCACCCCACTCAGGGAGAGGGAGTGGTGGCACCCATAGCGCTCCATCCCCCTGGCTATGGTGATTAGTTCCAAGGGAAGTCACATGACTCAGTCTGGGCCAATCAGAGAGCTTCACTGGGATTTTTCAAGTCAAGCAAAGGGGAGAGTCTGTTTTCTCTCTAGCTGAAATGCTGGAAGGATGGAAGCCTAGAGCTGTCTGTAGCTGGGGTTGCAGATGGCCACATGGGGACAGAGTACAACCAGCCTGCAGAGAGGGGCTGAATCAACATATGAAAAAAGACAGAACACTGGTTGAATCATTGTGGAGGCTCCCTTCTCTTCTCTGTCTTTATACTTTGATCACAGGTGCCCACTTTGTTATTTTTTGTTGTTTGGTTTAAGCTCACTCAGATTAACTTTCAACTGCCTACAGTGTGAGAAACATCTCCCTGTGGGAGGTTCTGGAAACTTCTGGCCACTCCATTCTACATGACCAAATTTCTACAAAGGTGAACCAGACACACGTCCTGTCTGCCACTGTCCTGATGCTGACCTGCCAGGGGGTGCAGGATGTGCTCTGTTGTTTGAAGAACATCATGTGGAGGACAAGGGGACAGAGGGAGGCCACATGATGTGCCAGGACACAGCCCTGGGCAGAACTCCACAGTCTATGGTTTTTTTAACACTTTTTCCACAGGGACTTTTGGAGAGGGGCCGGGCAGTGATTTGGCCGTGGTCATGTCCGTAAACCTCCCAGAGAAATAAGTTCCCGCAAGAGCATCAGCAGATATGGGCTGTTCCCTTCCTTCATGTCTCAGATTTACTTCAGGGCAGCCTGTTGGGACCCCCTCGCAGAGGTCATCTAGCTCCTCCTCAGACATACCTGAGCCCAGCATGTGGCTCACTGGGCCTGGATTTTGGCCATTTAAAATGTGGCTTGTGGGGGCACCTCAGTGGCTCAGTCACTTAAGCATCTGAATCCTGATTTTGGCTCATGTCATGATCTCACGATTGTGAGATCGAGCCCTGTGTTCTCTCTTTCCCTCTCTCTCTGCCCCTCCCCTGCTTGCACACACACTCTTTCACAATCAATAAGTAACCGACTAAAAATAAATAAAGGCACACCTGGGTGGCTCAGTCGGTTAAGCATCTGACTTCGGCTCAGGTCATGATCTCACAGTTGTGAGTTCGAGCCCTGCATTCAGGCTTGGCTCTGAGGGTGTGAAGACTGCTGGGGATTCTTGTTCTCTCACTCTCTACCCCTCCCCCACTCGTGCTTTTTTTCTTTCTCTCATAATAAATAAGTAAACAAAAAAATTAAAATAAATAAATAAAGTATAGCCTGCAGACACCTGCAAAGTCCCACAATGTCTTCCTGAGTCGCTGCACCTGCTGACGTTCAGCACAGTTCTCCCCGCTCATCTTTGATCTCAAAAAAGATCATCTTGAAAAAGATTGTTTTGTGTGCAGTTTAGCCAAACGCCACTTTTTCACATTTTTCCTGAGTTGCTCTCACGCCACCNCCCCTTCCTTTTATTTCTTTCTTGGATTTGCTCTGGGGTTGGCTTCTTCCAACCAAAATAACTCACAATGCACAGCGCTTCCTGTGGGTGAATGACATCTGTATGAAAAGATGGCAAAGCTGGCCGATTTCTGTCCTTTGAAGACGCTTGTCAGCGAGTCGGTGCTGGAGTGTCAGACGTCACCCGGGGTGACTGTGGAGACGCCGGCAACAGTGAGCTTTTTTTCCAGAAAGCCTTCAGCCCAAACTTTAGGCTCTCCGGGGACCCAGGAGCAGCATCCATTTTCTGAAGAGATTAAAGGCAATGCTGGTTGGAGCAGCTGGTATTTTCTACTATGTTCCCAGCAGGGCCCTGCAGCAGTGCTTTGTAGCTCACCTGCTCTGCCTTTCCCGGTTCAACTCTGTTCCCTTCTTTGCTGACTTGTGTGCCTCCTCAGGGGGTCTAGTAGCTCCAGGCAGGCCCTGAGAGGAGAAGAGAAGGGGTGCTGGCATTGCCACCATGGCTCTCCTGTGGGACAGGAGGAGGGAAACCTCAGGGTCAAGAATGTGGTTCATTCTCGGATCAGATCCCAGTTCTGCCATCCGCACTGAGCCAATCTATCACTTCTCTGAGCCTCAGTTTTCCCATCTATAGAATAGGGTCATTAGGTTTAGTGAAGACAACACAGGCAAAGTGTTCCTTAGCACGGTGCCTGGCACATAGCGCCTAACTCCTTTTAGCTGATGCTTGCTTCCCCAGATGCTCCCTGGCTGAGCCTCCCTTATGGCCCATGCGGCACCATATTGAAGTGAGTGCAACTTCCCGAGAGCAGCAGCATCTCCCCTTCAGGCTGTTCCCCTGTTGTAGTAGTTTTCCATACCTGCTCTTTCCAGCGGACTCCCAGTCCTCTGTCAACGCCCACCCCTCTTATTCACTGTTGGCAACACCTCCACCCCAAGGGTGACCACAAAGAAAGCCCTGCTTTATTTATATAGTGGTGTTTTGTCCATATGTGTTTGTGTAGTATCAAGAACAAGTCCCCTGCCCCTGGGCCTCCCCACCCCCATACATTTTTGCTTCCTCTCTTTCTATAATCCCTTGTCCCTCTGTCAGCATACAGTGCTGATGGCAATATCTAATTCAGGGAACGACAGACTCCCCATGAGCAGAGGGACCGACAGTAACATTAATGATGGATTCGATCCTGGGTAAGCAGAAGGAAGTTTGGTGGGGAAGTGGGGTGCTGGGCAGCTGGGAAGAAGTGACCCTGCCCTGGGGAAATCAAACTGATTAAAACACTGGGCCCGTCAGGTAAAGCACCCGGCTGCTGGCCGCCTGTGGCTGCAGTTCCATCCTCTCCTCATTCCCAGCAAGACTGTGAGCTCCTTTCAGCCAGGGATGCTCTTCCCTGGCCACCCTCAGTGCCGCGTGCCTTGGGGCAGCGACGTATCGCAGGGCTCAGCAAATACTTGGTGACTGAATGAATGCATTTGCTGTTGGGCTACTCACTCATTAAAAAGGTAAGACATATTCAGTGTGGCAATTCTAGAAGAAACAAATAAGCAGAAAGAAGAAAATGAACATCACCTGCTTCTGAGATACATGTTTATCACCGTCTCTTTAGACTTTTTGTCCAAATGTAACAAACATACAGAAAAGGACACAGATCAGATGTGCTCACCTTAACGAACTGTCACACACTGAACACGCCTGTGACGCCATCACTTAGATTAACAAACAGAACATCCTTGCCCTCACCCCCGAAGCTGCATCACGCCCCCTCTGGTCACTGCCAACCTGCCCCCAAAACGTGGCCTGTTCTGACCTCTAACAGCACACATTAGTGTGGCCTGTTTGTGAACTTTGTGTAAAGAGAACCAGCCAGCACCTGCTCTTCTGTGTCTAGCTTCTTTCCCCAACTGTGTCCGGGAGATTCACCCACGTTTGTTGTGCACAGTTGTGGTTCATTCGTTCTCGTTGCCATCTAGCGTTACTTTGTGTGAGTAGACCACAACTTACTCATCCATGCTCCTGTTGATGGCCGTTTGGGTGGCTTCCAGCGTGGGGCTCCTACGAGGAGCACTGTTAGGAATGTTGGTGCTCGATTGTCTCTTGGTGTACAGGTGCACATATTTTCCTTGGGAATATTTCAAGGTTTCTCCATCTTGCCACTGTTGACAATTGGGCTGAATGATCCTTTGTTTTGGGGACTGCCCTTGGCATGGTACGATGTTTAGCAGCATCCCTGGCCTCTACCCACTAGATTAGCGTCTCCCAATTTGTGACAATCAAAAATTGTCTGCAGGGATTGCCAGTGTCTCATAGGAGGGAGGCAAAATCACCTGTAGTCGAGACTCAAGAGTATATATCAAAGAGTGGAACTGCCAGGCTACTGAAAGGCGTGTGCATGGCATTAGTACACTGGTTGTACCAGCTTACACTTCTGCCAGCTGTGTGCAACCTTCTGAATTTCTCTAATGCCTTTGTGTACAACTTACATGTACGTCTTATGGAATGGAACCATGCTGTAAATATTGTTCCACCTTACACGATCTTTTATGTCTTTTATCATTTATTCTCCCATTAGACAGCAGTAAAGTGATTGTCTATACTTAACTCTGGAGTCTGACTTCTTCTAGCTTTTAACCCAGCTCTGCCTTTCTAGCTCTGTGGCTTTAGTCAAGTGACTTCACTTCTCTGTGCCTCAGTTCCCTCTTCTGTCAAATAGCACAGTAATGCCTGCCTCTGTTCTTTGGAGGATAATATTTGGATGATAAATACTTGGATATTTACATGAGTTAAGTAATACATGTGAGGCCTGTGGAACAGGGCCTGGCATGGCAAGTGCTGTGTTGATTGTTTCTGTCTAGTTTAGAGGCTGTATAATATCCTCTCATGTCGATGAGCTACAGTTATGTCTGTGGTCCTTTGGGGTGGGATGGCAAGTGGTTTTCAGTTTGGGTTGCCAGATTTTGCAAAACACAAACATAATATCGGATGCCTAGTTAACTTTGAATTTCAGAGAAACAACAAATGTAGTATAGCCCATACAATATTTGGGATGTACTTATGCTACAAAATATGCATCGTTCATCTGAATTCACATTTATCCGAGAGTCCTGTATTTTATCTAACTGTCCTCGTAATTACAGTTTCTTTCTCTTTTGAGCATCACAGTGATTAACAGCCTGGAAGCTACATCTTTGCACACAGATTGTGTTTCCCAAAGTTAAGTTCCAATTTGAATCACCTGGAGGTCTTGTTAAAGTGCAGAATCCCAGCTCTACCCCAGATCTCTTGAAATTGAATCTCCAAGACTAGGTTGAGAGTCTGAATTTTTCACCAGGGCCCCAGGTGACTCAAAACCAGGACTGTAGGGTAAACTGTTGCCATGTTTGTGATGTGCCGAGTGGAAGGTGGGACAGGGAAAATTCTGCCTTGCTGCTCGCTGTCTGGCAGCTCTCCTTGCCGGGCAAAGGTAAAGCACCTGGGCTTAGCTAGCCTTTCTTGGGACTCTTTGGCCTAAGGCCTCCAGCCTGGGTCGGGGGTAGAAGGAGCCCTTTCGTCATGCTGCCCCCCAAGCCCAGCTCAGAGCCTGCCCCACCTTTACAGGAAGTGACACTGAACTTTGGCAGCAGGAGGGATAGGTGGGGGCGGGGGTGTGGGCACTAGGACCAGCTGCATTGATTTCTGTCTGCAGTTCTTGGAAGGCCTGTCATGAGGAAAACAGACAGTGGATAAACAGTAAAGGCGGCATCGGTAGCAGAGAGGAGTTGGCTGGCTTGCGAGCCCATTCCAGCTCAAGGTGCCCACCAGCTTCTGGCCACCACTGTGTGGGGCATAGTGCACCTTGAGCCGAAGCCCAAGATCTCCAGAGATCCCACCACCTCCAGGTAAGCTTGGGCCTAGCCATGCGGCAGGGCCTGGGCTCCCAGAACTGCTGCCTTCGCCCTGTCTCTGCCTGGCCAGAGCCTCAGGGACTCATGGTCCATTCATTCAGTCCCCACGGGTCTCCTCTGGTCCAGACTGGGCCAGGCCGGACCTGAGGGCAGTGGAGGACGGAGGTGATGCCCACTGCTGGCTCCCATCCCCTCCCTGAGTCCAGCCTGCAGGAGCAACTAACTGCTCCTCTGACTTTGGAGGATAGATCTGATTTCTTGTTCATTGCAGCCACTGCCAGGCACCCCTGGAGCCGCCAAGCCATCCTTGTCTCCTCAACTCAAAGCCACAAAATTACAGCTCAGACGGGATCAATATGATCAGGTCGAGGGGACTTCAGAGGATGATTTTGCTTTGAGGAGAGGTCAGAGGGGCCTCAGACTTATAAATATATTATTATTTAAGAGAGGATTCCTGGTGATCTATAAGAGTTTGTTGGCTGGGGAGTCAGCCTCTCTCTGACCTCCTGGACGCTCTATGGGGCAAAGCCAAAGTGTCAAGGAGGTTGAGGCTGGAGTGGGCTGGGTGCTTCCTCCCCCTGCAGTGAGGGAGTCCTCAGGGTTGGGTCTGAGGAGGGAGACATTCACCTTTTTTCTACATCTATTTGTTGCTGACAGCTGGTGCTGGGCACAGACATGTTGTGGGGAAGAACTCATCAAGCAAATATTTTAATTATAGTGTTTACTTTCTTTTTTCCCTCTTTAAGTGTTTGTTGTAGGCTGGGCACTGTTGTAGACTGAAGGAATAGTGTTGTGAGGAAGCCAGACGATGGCCTTGCCCTTCACAGTTTGTAGTTTTCCTTATTTACCCTTATTGGAGTGGAGCCCAGGGCTCGAGAGGTGGAGTAACTTGCCCAGGATCACTCAGCAAGAGGCTCCTGCCAAGTTGAATTCTTGCTAGTAAATGAAAAAGAAGTAGTCTCCACTTGATCAAGTGAGAAACTGAGTCTGAATTAATGATGATGATGATAACAGCCAGCATTAATTGAGGCCTTTCTGTGTACTAGGCACCATGCGAAGTGAGTTCCATGAAGTTGGTGTTATCACCTCATTTTTTTAAAATTGTGAAAGCTAAGGTTCAGAAAAGTGAATTCATGTTCCCCAAGTCACACAGCAGCTATCAATTGGTAGAACTGGGGTTTGAACCCAGGACTTTGGCTTTCAGGCTCAAGCACTAAAGAGGCAGGTTGGAACCTTCACTTTCATCAAGGTCATGCATTTGGGTGGGAAGTGTGCTGTTGAGGAGGATGCCGACCCACCACCGGCTTGGTCAGGCGCTCCCCTGAGGAGAGCAGAATGCGCAGCACAGTAAGCACAGTGTTAACAGTAACAACGGATGCCGTCTGTAAACCATTTGAGTGATTCCAGTGCGCCTCTCACCCAGGGATCACCTGCAGAACTTAAGGTACATAGTGGCTCTATTACTCGCATTTGGCAGATGAGACAGCTGAGAGGCTGAGCGGGATTGAGTCACTTGGCTGTGATCACACAGCGACAGAGTGGCAGAACCTAGTGGCTTGTCCGCACAGCTCACAAGGCCCTGCTGGCTCTACCTGAGGCCGCTCCACAGAGCCCGTGTGGTGCGTCCACTGCTCCGGGGTCTCCTAGAAGCTCCGAGCAAGGGCGTGGCTTACCTCAGTCTCTCATCACTCAGCAGTGGTCTGGTTCCTTCCGGTTTCGAGTCTCCTTCCAGCCCTGCCTGAGACAGATTTTTCCCTCCAAAATCATCCTTTCTAACCAGGTCAGCTGTGGAATACGGGCCCCAAAATAATAATGCCAGTGCAGCCTTTGCTGCCACTGGATTTCCTGCTTGCTTAGCAGGATGGAAACTTTGGCGTGGGTATGTGTGTCCTTTAAAAAAAAAAAACCTTTATTTACTCTGCTCTTGTTTTTATAAGATATGACTCTTAACGAGGCTTTAATTCAAGGTCAAAGAGTCTGGAAGTTGGCAAGAAAGCCCATCGCCCCTCTGGGCCCTGCCAGACACATAAACAGCCAATGGCTGACTTTTTTCATCTCCTCATTGCAACAGAGCTTTTCCTTGCACGAGGAGGTAAAATATTTGAACGGACTGTATTGCCTGTTCCTAACCGTTTGCCAATGTAGCCGGGGCCCCCTCATCTTTGTTTATTTTTTCCTTTTCTGTAGTTACAGGACAATAATTTACTAACTTGGGAATTAGGGATAATATTGTTCCCCAGCCCCATAGCCCCCTGAGGTCTGGGTCAGCCCGCCTGCTCTGCTTGGAGGGTTGAGAGAGGCTTTTCCGTCAAAGGCACAGCCTCGGCAAGGGCCAGCTGGATGGGGCTAATGTATTCACAGTCATGATACGAAGACCCCAAGTGTCTGGAACCCTAGCCTCCCGGGACCAGCAGGGCCACGCCATCGACCTGAACCCCCTGGACTGCGCCCCTGTCTAAATCCATCAGGCTTGCTAGCCCCGGTCTTGGACCACTGAATAATTTACGGTCCCGTGGAGCGGCGAGCAGAGGGTCACTGGAGTTCATGGGTTAATAACAGGTTTGGTTTTCGATGTCAGCAGCTCTCTTGATAACGTATGAAAGAATCCTATTCTGTTGATTAGATTTTGAAATGGATCAATTTTTAATCAGCCAAACACCTGACTCACTCAATAAGAGTTGCATTGTGGAGACAGGGTGGAGGCCGGCTTTATTTACAAGAGTGTTTGTTTTTTGGGGGCCATACGCAAATTCCCACCCAGATCCCTCCTCCTGGAAGAAATTGACCAGATTATCTCCCACCTCAAATGGCAGCATTTGATTCACCTTCTGATTAGTTGGGAAATCCATGGGTCTGTTTAAGAGATAAGAACAGCAGCTAAAGGTTTGATTTAGTCATCCGTGGTTATTGATGGAAAAAGCAATTATTTGCCAATGGAGAAGTTTTGCTTAATGTAACAGCAAGAAAGAAGGGAGGAGACAAAGGGAGTCGGGCAGTAGCCAGGACTGGCAAAGGCGGTTTAGCTCTGAAGGTAGCTGGGTTTCCGGCCCTGTTCACAGATTTTCAAAACAGTGGTATGGACGGAGGCAAATGAGCACACTGGATGCATACAGGTTCACTGTGGAGGGGAGTTCTTCTGATCCTTTTATTTATCCATTGGGCCCACGCTGTGTACCAGGCCCTGTGCGAGGCACCAGGGATGAAGCCATTATTCAGACATGGTTCCTGCCCACATAGAGCGTATGTTCTGGTAAAGGGGTGAGGCAGGCAGTGAAGAAGAAACAAGGTGTGTAATGTATGAAGTGCTGTGAGGAAGGTCTGAGGGAAAATAACAAGAATACCTCATTTTGACTGTGGTCCAGGGAAGTCTCTCTGAGTCAAGAGAAATGGAAAGTGAGCACCAGGCAGGAAGGAGAGCAAGGGAGAAGGCCTAGAGGCTGGCATGCTGGGGGAGCCACTTAAGGCCAGGTGGCAGGTGAATGCATAACAGAGGGTGAGAGAGAGAGGGAGAGGGAGACAGACAGAGCCGGTGGGGATGGGGGGAGAGAGAGAGAGAAAGAGAGAGAGAAGACAGAAAAGGTAAACAGGCTGGGGTTAGGTAGGGGAAGGACTTTGGGTTTTACCTGTAGTGCCATGAGGAGCTCTGGAAAGGTTTTGAGCAAAGGAGTGGCTTGTTCAAGATTTGCCTCAGAAAAGGTCACCCTGAGGAGAGAGGGCTGTAGGAATGGCAGACAGCTGAGGGGCCTGCTGCGGCCGTGCAGTGAGCAGTTTCAGGGTTGTGGGCCTAGGGCACTGCATAGAGTGAGGCAAAGGGGACGGGGTCTCCAGTTCTGGTCCATGGTCAGGTGGCTGAAGAAGGGGAGCTGGTGCGTGGGCCCAGCAACGCCCTGGCCTCGCCTGGTGAGGCCTGTAGCCCTCAGCCTGTGGTGGCCTGGTCCCATGGCAGTGGAGGGATTCTTTGTGGCAGAACACTACCCATCTGTGGACTGGTGCTCCAGACTTTTCCTTGCACTAGAAGGGCTAAGAACACGGTGGTACAGAGGTTGGGGACTTGAGCTGGGAAGTCACGGAGGTATGCAGTCTTCTGGTCACAGCAGTGCCTTTTTCAAGCTAGTGACTTCAGACAAGTTGCTCTTTGCACATATAAGCAAGTGAGAATAATTGTAGAACGTATAGAACTTTCCAGAAGGCCTCATGAGAAACTGCCAGCAGTGATTGCCCCTGGAAAAGGGACATGGTATGGTGGGAGATTGACTTTCTCCTTTGTAGCCTCTGAACTTGTAGCCTTTGAACTTTTGCCACGGGCAAGTATTATCTGGTCAAAATTGTCCATACCATTTGTGACACACTGTGACATTCATTGGGGTGGACCTGCTGTGGCATTCAGAGCAAGGATTGGCATTAGCATCCCTGATTTAAAGATGAGGCTCAGAGAGGGACAGTTGCTTGCCTACAGTCACACAGTTGTACCTGATAGGCTCTGTCCCCTTCTTGGGCCCAGACCCCTCTCTTTCCAGCTCAGCTTGTCTTTCTTGCTGCTGTTGGTTGAGGTCATGGATTTGGTAGGACTTGGAGGAGCGGGACTTTCCCGGCATGAGCAGTTATTTCTCATTCCCCAGTGCTCTGCTCCAAGAACCATCGATTGGGTAGCTTTATCTATTAGTTTAATCTTTGCACATCCCTCAACACTGCTGTTCTTGTACCTGCATTGTCTGACATTTGGGGTGGGGCGGAAGGGCCTGCATGCACACCTATGTGTGTCTCAGGCCTGGGAGTGTCCATGTGGCTTTGGGACTGTGGGGGAGGATGCCTTACTTCCCAGCTGTCTTTGGTGACAAGCAGGCTCTCACAAACATCTTAATCCAGGCATTGCACTCAGTAATTGCTCACTGAGGGATCTCAGTAGAAAGAGCCATCTGATCAAGTGCCAGAAGTCGTAGGGCCTAGTTCTGGCACATCTACTTGCTGGCTATATGACCTTGAGCTGGTCTGGTGTTCAGGATCTCAGTTCCTCATCTGTAAAATGGGAAAATGGGAATGATGTTAATATCATCCCCTTGTTTTGAACAGGTGGGACAGACTCCCACCCCAGGACCTTTGCACTTGCTGTTCCCTCTTTTCTCATTTGTCAGTATAGCTTGCTTCTTCACTTGTGCTGTCATTACTCATAAGCTACCTTCTCAGGGATGCCTTCTCTGGTCACCCTAACCAACATTTCACAACACACACACACACATGCACACTTAAACACATATCATTCTTCCCCTTTCTTCTTTTCCCTGCTATGTGATATTTTTCTGCCTTAGCACTTAACATGATTGATCATAGAGTACCTTTTAACCATTTATCTTGTTTACTGATTTCTTCTGTTAAAATATCAGCTCCAGCAGGGCAGAGATTTCTGTTTGTTCTGCTCACTTCCTAGCATAAAATGAGGCTTGGCACATAGTAGGTGCTTAGCAAATAACTGCTGAGGGAGTGAATGAAGTAAATCAATGGAAGACACTTAAAACAGTGCCTGGTACATAGTAAGACTCAATAAACATGAGTTATTATTAGCTAATGTTACTGCTAAGCTTTACTGAGCCTCAGTCTCCTACCCATAAAATGGAGGCGCTGTTGATAGCTATTGCAGAATTGTTGTGAAGTTTCAGCGATGTGGATATTGAGTTTGGTACAGCTCCCAACATAGTAATTCTTTAATAGAGGAGTTATTATAGCTTTAAGTACGATATGAATGACGAAGGCCCCCTGGTTATGGCAGCATTTCTGGAAAGTGAAGTTAGTGCCTGGGACCCAGAGATCAGCCCTGACCACCCTGTCACTGGCCTGATGAACTACCACAGGGTGTGTGTGTGTGTGGCAGGGAGGGCCACTGTCCTCTGGTTTGCCCTGAGCTGCCCTCTACCTACTATCCACCCAGGGCTTGCAGACATCCCCTGATTCTAGTTTTCTCAAGGGAAATTCATTTGATTTTGTTTTAATGTTTTAAAAAGTGTGGGAGGTGTTTTTTAAGAAGGGAAAGCCCAATTGATATTTAATGCTCCAAGGACCATCTTCAGCACATGGCTGTGCGGATAAAAGCCAGTGCTGAGCAGCACATAGTGTGTGATTTTTGTAAATCCAAAAAGCAGAACCCACCCTGCCCAGGGGAATAAGATTTGTTCCTTGGCTTAGGCCCAGGTCTGAGCTTCGCTCCCAGAATGGAGGAAGAGCTCCCGTTCAGGACTCCCGATCACAGGCAGCAGAAATGGCCTCAGCCCTCCACCAAGACTCGTGTAAGGAGGGGCCCCTCCACCCACAAGAAGGAGCGTTGGGTGCTGGCTCGCCGAAAAGGCACGGCAGATGTTCACGACAGTTGGGAGGAGGAGGATGGGATGGGGCGGGGACCCCCAGCTGAAAACAAGGAGTGGTTGTTAGAGGCCCTGGAAATTGGTGCTAGGGCATTGGTCATCCACTATGTGGCCTGAGGCAGAAGTAAAAGCAGATTAGCAGATGCTGTCACCAGTCCCCTGGGACTTTTCAGTGTTCTCTGTCAGGTTCCCACCTGCTGATGATGCATCTCTATGCCCTGGGGGATTTTGTCCAAAACCACAAGACCACTTTGCCTGAGAGAGTGGGCAGTCCAGAAGTGCTGGGACGTACCCCTGGGAGTAGCCCTCAGTCTCAGAATTGGTGAGTAAATACCCCAGCTCCCTCACCCCTATGCGGAATAGTTCCTGGGTCCCTTTTGCACTTTTTTTTAGGTGGTAGAGATTATAGGTGATTTTTATGCTTGGCTTTCTTAAGGAGGTTTCTTACGTTTTCAGCACTGGGAATCTATTATTTTGAAATTGGCTCAGTCCTTTGAAATTGACCCATTGCAGAGAGCAGCAGTGTCCTCAAAAAGACTGTGGGGGTGGGGGGAGCAGAAGGGGGTAGCATTGAGCCTGGTAGCATCTCTGTTTTTGTTCACACTGTGGACAGAGCAAGTCAAGCTTCTTTCTGCCTTGAGGTCAGGAGAAAGGGAAAAGTGGAAATCACAATGCATCATTTAAGCAAAACTAAGATATTGGAATCAGTCAATAAAGGCTGATGGCCTGACCTGGTTTGCATTTGAGGAGTTTTCTGGATTTGAAACTTCAGTGGTAAAAAA
The DNA here is from genome assembly GCF_008692635.1 of Crocuta crocuta. Classification (NCBI taxonomy): domain Eukaryota; kingdom Metazoa; phylum Chordata; class Mammalia; order Carnivora; family Hyaenidae; genus Crocuta; species Crocuta crocuta. Next base: position 5,207,072 of record NW_027533280.1, read on the forward strand.
TTTTTGAATTAGCTCAATATCTCTTGAACATCTGTATGCCGAGTACTGTGCTGGATAATTTTTGGGGAGAAATGAGTGAGACCAAGTTTTTCAGAATCAGAGAGAACCCACAAACAGCAGGGACCGGAGTGGACAAGGTAGCAGGTGGCCCAGGGGGAATTGGAGCCCATAGGAGCAGAGGGAAGACAGAGGTTAGATCAGCTGGGGAGACTTGGAGGAAGGATGGGGCACTGGTACAAGCCTTGAAAGCTAGAAGGCCTGACAGACTGACAGACGGAGGAGAGTATAGCATGGACGAGGGCCCGGAAGTAGGAAGGTCAGCGTCAAGCCTGGGAAAGCGCTGAATAGGCCAGCTTGTTCATGTATGGAAGGGAGACGGGGAGTTAGGCTATGAGAATGCAAGGTCCTGAATGTTAAGAGGTGCTGCTAGGTAGCTTGGTGAGCCATAGGGAGCCATAGAAGGTGTTTGAGCAGGAGACTGAGATGCTTGGAGCCATGCTTAAAAGACTCTTTTTATCACAAGATTTCTCAGCCTCAACACTATTGACATTTTGTACATTTGGTTGTGGGGGCTGTTCTGTGCATTGTAGGATGGTTAGCAGCCTCCCTGGTTTCTACCCACTGCCTTCCTCCTAAATGTGACAACCAAAAATGTTTCCAGATATTGCCAGATGTCCCTTGGGGGGCCCAGTATTCCCAGCTGAGAACCACTGTGTCAGACTGAATGGGAGCAGGGAGTCCAGCCAGAGAGTGGCCAGCATGCAGGTGAGCAGTGATGCGGCCCAGAAGGAGGGCACAGGTGCTTGAAGCCTTTGAGAACAGGATGGCAAGGCCAGGGGTTAGAAAGTCAAGGAGACCATGGAGGAGAGAAATGTCGGAGCCTGGTCTTCCAGAGGCCAGCATCCAAGGCCTGGAGCCTGAGGGGTCTGTGGGGTTAGGGCGAGATGGGTAGAATATGCCAGGGGAATCCAGAGCCCATGCGTCTTGGGGTGTCTCTAGTAAGGGGGCAGGGTGTTGTTGTTGAACGAATGAATGAACAAGACGTGACACATTTCATAAGAAAGACTGAGGTTTAGGAGAGACTGTCTTCTGTGTCATTTAGTGAGTACCTACTGGGTGCACACAGGTGGGCCCTGGGCACCTGCGTGTCTTCTGATCTCATAGAGCTTATAGCCTAGATGAGAAAGGGGTGCGGAACAAGCAAATGCACAAATACACGGCTACATATGGCGCTCAGCACGACGGAGTTTGTGTGTTGGGAGCCAAGGTTTGGAGGAGAGGCCCAGCAGCTGGTCAGGGGCTGCCGTCGACAGGGTGGTCCACATTCATCCCAGAGAACCTGCTCATTCAAGGTCGCTTTGGTGGAGGCAGAGCGACAAGCCACCCATGGCACAGGAGAACGGTGAGGGCAGACCAGACAGCAGGACAGCTTCCTTCAGGACTGGGGGTAACCAGGGAAAGCTCCTTTGAGGAGGCAGGAACAGCAAGCTGAGTAGGAGTTTGCAGGGACAAGTGTCAGGGAACAGCATATGCAAAGGCATCGTGGCTGTGCTTGACAGAGACCAGGGTTTATGGGGAGATAGAGCCTTGACCCATCTTCTTAAACCCTACAAATAAATATGATTTCCCTCCTGGCCTCCAGCAGTGAAGACCTAATCAGTGGATTGGTGTGGTTGGTGGTGTCTGGGGCGGTGAATGTTCTCATAACCCTGAGACGTGAAGATTTTCTCCTCCCCTTTCCTCCCATTTCTATCCAGTCTGTGTTTCCAAGGGAGCAGGTGGAGGGACCAACAGACGCCCCCAGCCCCTCCGCACCTTAGCAGTGGGCAACCTGTGGATATTTTGAGAGTGTGATTTTTTTAGTTCCTTCAATGCACTGCTGGAGAGAGCAAACTTTTTCCTTTTTTTTTTTTTTTTATAAGGCTGATTTAAAAAAAAATTTTTTCCCCAGAGCAGGCCACCGGCTATTTCAGAAATAGTAAACAGGAGTCAGCGCCAGGGCATAAGTGGTCGGTTTTAATTAGAACATTAAAGTATTTTAACGCTTACACTTTATATTTTTGCGAACTTGATTATATAGCATTTTAAATACCTGTGAACGTTTTAAGGACTCTTGGCGATGAATTATTTGCAATTTCACAGGAAACTTCTATTTTAAAAGCAAAATGGTATGCAAGTGGCTGTGGAGGCTTGGCAGTAGCAACTACACTGTATAATGAGGAACCACGTGATGGGGGGGGTTGGCAGACGGCCCGCCGTCACCCAGGCTTCCTGGCGACCCCCTTTCTGGAGAGGCTCCTGCTGGGTGCAAGGGATTCGTGGAAGCCTCAGGGTCTAGCTCGGGTCCCCAGCACCTGAGGATTCTTTGCCCCCAGAATGTGGCTCAGGGGTATCCCTCGGTGTCTCCCTCTCTCTCTGCCACTTGGGGTGACTGTGCTCCACCCCGCATCCAACTCTGAAAACACAAAGCAGTCTCTAGAGTCTGCAGCCATGCGCATTTGGCCCTGCTGACCTAGCTCCATCTCTTCTGCTGTCCCTTATGTCACACAGCCCAGCCACATAGGCCCCTCACCATCCTTTCATGCTCTGAATGTTATTGAGTGTCTGCTATGCACCGAGCATTATTTTGGACACTGGTGACGTAGCAGTGAGTGGACCAGCAGGATTCCTTACCTTTGTGGGGCTGCCGTGCTAGTCAAGGGAGACAGGTGGGAAGAAAACAGATGAATAACAGGTGTGAGAGGACCGGGAGGGGTGTGGGGGGAGGAGATTAGGGTGGGATTAGGAGGTGACATTTAAAGGCTTGGACTGAAATGAGAGCAAGCCAGGGGTGTGCTACAGCTGGCCTGTGCAGGCTCAGGAGAGCGAACTGCCCCCATCTCTTCCCAGCTCCTGTCCAGCGACATCTGGTTAGTTGCCTGGATTCTGCCGTGTTGGGAGTATTTATACCATGGAAATGGTGGATGCCACAAATTAGGGCTTTGTTCCCAGAGAGCCGCTCGTTAACACACATCTGGAGCAGGTCGTGCAGAAAGCCTGGGAGATATTCCATTCCCCCATAGGGCATGTGTTTGGAAGATTTGAGGAACATTATGAATGGGACTGAGAGAGTAACAGGGAATGTGAAAGAAGACCAAGCCAGAGAGTTCCTTAAATGTTTTTGGTTTCTGAAATAGTCTAAGCTTGTTTGTGCCCCAGGACCTTTGTACATGCTATTCCTCTTCCCAGGATGCTCTTCCCATGGCTGGTTAATTCAGTTCCCATTTCCTCCCAGAGAGGCCTTTTCTGACCATTTTTGTTAAAGTACATTCCCCCCCCTCTTTATTCTTATATTAGCACCCTCTCATCCCTTTCCCAGTATTTGTTTCAATTTGTAATTGGATATTGGGTTTATTGAGTTGGAGTCTGTCTTCCCCATTGAAGTGTAAGCTCTGAGAAGTCTTCTTGCTCCCTGCTGTCTTCCCATCTTCTAGGAAGGGCCCGCACAGAACAGATGTTCAGTGCATTGTTGTCAAATAAGTGAATGTTGATTGGAAGCTTTTTCTGTGCCCGGCATTGGTTTGAGAGGTATGTTAATCATGTGAGGTCAGAAATCAGGAATGGAAGCAGCCAACAGAGAAGTCAGAGGTTTCTACCTTGTGCCCACGCTGAACCTAGTAGCATAATTCCTAGGTCCCTTCTACTTAACCTGGAAGCACACAGCGGCAAGTTGAGGCCTCTCTAGTAATGGACGCAGTAGTCATCCCCTAGCTGCCAGCCCTTGCCAGTGAGAAGGAACAGGCTCTCTGCTCCTGCTGAAGACTTTGGAGATGCTGGAGGTTAAATATTCCTATTATATCATGGATGGCACTTTTATTGTCACAAGAGCAGTGGGTGTCAGGAGTTCAGGACCTAAGATGAAGCTTATTTCATGATGGAGAAAGTACCATTAGGGCATCTGGGAGCACGTGGCCAAAGGAGCATTGAGGAGAGAAACATTTTGGTCACAGGGAGCAGGTTTGGCTGACCTGATTATTTCATTTTGTAATGAGGAGAGCTTAGAACAGTGATTGAGGTGATCAGCACTGAGGCCTCTCATAGTTAATGAGGAACTGTCCAGTTTATATTGGACACAGTTACTGCCCGGGCCCTTCATGAGGTGTGTGTACGCGAGAGAGGAAGACCCTTAACATCACGTAAGTGGGTGTGGATGAAAGGGGAAGATGGCTCATTCTTTAGTCCATCAGATCACCCCCCTCTGTCCTTGAGGGTTCAAATCCTGCCCCTGCTCTTAGCTGCATGCTCTTTGGCAGGTTGCTTAGCCTCTTGTAATTCAGTTTCCCTTTCTGTAAAATGGGCTAATAGTGCAGTTGTCTCAGGAAGTAGTTTATGGCTTGGAAGGATTTAACGTGATGATGTATGTGACAAATCTCAGAGCAATGCAGAATGTGGTAAACACTTGAGAAATGTTACTAATATTTTAGCTGTCAGGTGCTGGTGTTGGTGCTTCCAAAGCCTGTGAAATGGGAACATTGTAGGCTTGTTCCAGTAGAACTAGACCTTCCTAAAGATGCCCTGAAGGAAGTTTCTACAGAATTTTCTGACTCTTCATCTCGAGGCAATGCAGGTTTAACCAGAAGGTAATGTATTCAAGTGCTTAGCACTTGACCCAACTTGTGGGATTAATTTTATCATTAATCAGAGAACTTTATCCATTTCTATGTGTATTACTGTAGAGTGGACTTTGCTAGAAGTTACCTGCCCAGTTTTTCAGTTTTGTATTACTGAAGAGGGCAAGGATCTGTGCCTCATTTGCTGCCCTATCCTTGGTGCTGAGAACAGCACCTGCACCTAGTAGGTGCTTAGTAAATATTTGTCAAATGAATGGAATTATATGCCTGTAGGGGGTTAAAACTGAAAGACTTTATCCCAGAGAAATGGAAACTTAAACTCACACAAAAACCTGCACATGAGTGTTTGCAGCAGCTTTATTCATAATAGTCCTGAAATAGCAACCCCAGTGTTCTTCAGCAGGTCAGTGGTTGAGTAAACCGTGGCGTATCCATACCATGGAACACTGCTCAGCAGTCAGAAGGAATGAACTATAACTTGGATGAATTTTGAAGGAATTCTGCTGAGTGAAAAAAGCCAGTCCCCCAAAAGATGACATACTGGATGATTCCATTTATATAGCATTCTTGACAAAGAGAAATGGAGAACCGATTAGTGATTACAGAAATGGAGCACAGATTAGAGGTGGAAACAGGGAGGGAAGAAGGTGTGGCTATAAAAGGGCAACGTGAGAGACCCTTGTGGTGATGGAAATGCTCTGTATCTTGTCTGCATCAATGTCAATTCCTGGTTGTGACTATGTACTGCAGCTTTGTAAGTTAGTAAGTTATTACCATGGGCAAAAGGGGATGAAGGGTACAGGAGATAGATCTCTGTACTCTTTGCTTTGTTATGACTGCACGTGAGTCTATAGTGATCTCACAACACAATGTTCAATTGTTAAAAAGTGAAGGACTAAAAGCATTTCATTAAATATTAAAAATACAATGGCCTTAACCCCTACTATGTGATACATTAACTCAAATCTTTTCAACAGCTGCATGAAATAGGTGGATGTGTATTACTGTGTATTACATTTTATAGGGAAGGAAACAGGCTCAGAGAGGTGAAGGGACTTGTCTGAAGACACACAGCAGGCAGATGGTGGAGATGAGACTCAAAACTGCGAGTGTCCGGCCCCAAACCCTGAGCTCTGTCTCTAGTCATACAGCTCTGGGTCTCTGTGGTTTGGATGCTGAGTGGAGCCAAGAAGCTTACCTCCCTTGTGCATTGTCATATGATGTCTGACCTTGTAGCTGGGCACGTAGATGATCTCTTATGTGACCAACAACTCTGTAGGGAAGAAAGAGCGTAGAGGCTGCCTGGGTTTTCTGTCTGACTGCTCTGAATGATTTGCTGACCTCAAGGTCACGATCCCTTCCCTACTCCCTTCTTTCTTCCTTCTTGACATCTCATACAAGGATGTCAAGTGTGCAGTGTTGGTGTTTTTGTGCCCGTTTTACAGTTGGGGAGACTAAGGCACAGGACAGAAAAGGAAACTGGGAGTGGTTTCAAGTGGAACAAGTGTGGTCCTCTCCAGTCCTAGCGCTTTAGGGTGGTGATCGTAGTTTCTTTGATTGGTTGTGCACATTTGCTGTTCCCAGGATGTCTTCTGCCTGCGATGTGGTGGCCACAGGCTCAGGTCCTGCAGGTAAAATCTGGCAGTGCTGAGATCAAGTGTTTGCCCTGTAGATCACCAGACTTTGGCCTAGGACAGGTGTTTTCTCTTCTCCAAACCTCACTTTTAAGATCTGAGAATGGGGATAGTAATGAGGATTAAATAAGAAAGCAGGTTCCCTTTGTAGGGAACAAAAATCACTGGCAGTGTCTGAGGTCTATTTGGGAACTCTGATCTGTCTACCCCGAGGCTCAGCTCTGAGCAGAGTATGGTGAGAGGAACAAAGTTCCTTCCCAAATGAGCTTCCCTGACATGGCTCCTTGGGGTCTGTGTTCTTCTCCACCTGGTTCTGCTTAGCTTTTGGTTTCCTGAGCAGGATGGCCCATGCTGTAATAGGGGCCACACAGAGCTCTGATCTTGGAGGCATCCTGGAGGAGGCAACACTTAAGCTGAGAGCTGAAAGATGAGTGTGCTGCCAGGTGAGTAAGAGGAAGGGGAGGGAAGGACATTCCAGGGAAAGGGAACAGCGGATGCAAAGACTTGAGGGTCAGACAGTTCATATGCTTTGGGGAAGCTGTAACCAGGGAATAAATGCTTGAGCACTAAATAGGCCCAAAGCAGAACCCAGTAACTCTGACCCTCAGTCTCTTCTGTTAAAACAGCCCAAAGTAGGCTGGAGGGATCCCAGGGGGCTCGAAGCCAGGTGAGGAATTTAGGCTTCCTCTTGAGGACAAAGGGGAGCCATTGGAGGGTTTAAACAGAGGAGTTATATAGCTAGACATACACTTGAGAAAAGTGGCTCTGGCTGCTGTGTGGAGTGGGGGAAAGCGGAGGCTGGGAGGCCAGGGCGGAGGCTGCTGCAGCATCTTGGTGAGCAATCATGGGGGACTGGAGGAGTGTTGTGGGAGTGGGTCTCGGTAGAAGTGCATGAATTCAGGACATTTGTCTATGTGGAACTGGCAGAGCCCAGTAAGGGACCAGATGAGGGAGCATCTTGGGTGAGCTGGATTTCTTACTTGGGCTCCAGGCTAGGCCACTTGGAGGAGGCCCTTTGTCTCTCTATCTCATGGTGTCATCTGTGAAATAGGGGTAATTTCCCTCACCCCGTCTCTTGGCATCTTTGGCCTCAGTGAGAGTCAAATGAAATGTTCCTTGAGCTGTTGCCTCACAATAAGCAACAAAAATCCCAAACCCCAAACCCCACCCAGAGACCGTGACCTTCCCAGGGGGACGAGGTCCTTGATGGTAAAGACACAACTCCCTTATTTTGTCCAGTGGTTTTCCAAAGTGCCACAGCCTGACCAGCTTAGCACACATACACGAACTATGTTTTTTCTTCTTTCTTTTAATGGTAAAGATTGGCTTTGGGCTCTCCTCCCTTCTTCTGCTTATCTCATGAAATGTGCTGAGAAACAGTACCATCACCAAATAGCAGGTTCCAAAGCAAGCATGAACCAGCATTTGTGGAGCACCTACTGTGTGCCTAGTCCTTCCTGTGTATTAACCTCCTTTTTCTTCTGGATTAGGAGTGATGGAGTGCAACACACATATATGTCTGTCTGTGCCACATCCTAGCTAACCCCAGCCACAGCCAGCCTTAGTTTGCACATCTGTGTAAGGGATCACTCTAGACTCACCTCAAAAGGTGGCTGAATATGATAGTGAGCCTACTCCAGACAGGGACCGGGTGACTGGGCACAGTGCCTGGTGCAGAGAACGGCCTCAGTAAGAGGCAGCTGGCAGTAAATAACCCATAAGGCTAGCCTTTTTCCTGCTCGCAGGAAGGAAGTGAGATTTATAGCCCAAAGCCACCATAGTGGATATCCTGACTCAGCTGTGCCCTTTCCAGGAAGGCCTGGAGGAGACACAGCTGGGATCATCATGGGCCAAGGTCAAGTGTGACTAGATGGCCTATGTTCCTCCATGTGTAGCTCCTAGAACCTGGACGAGGCCACTGAGTGGTATGACTTGGGCCACCTTGTCTTCGTTGCCCAGCTAAGAGGGCCCATTTTTATTCTCACCCCAGCCAGTTTGGAACCTTCTAAAAGCCCAGACAGTTGTCACCCATGGTTCTGTGCACATCCTGTAGAATAGCATTGCATTAGTTTCCCAGGGCTTCCATGACAAAGTGCCCCCTATCAACTGGGGGCTGAAAACAACAGAAATTCATTCTCGCGTGGTCCTGGAGGCCCAAGGTCTGACATGAGGGTGGCAGCAGGGCTACACTCCCTTTCAAGGCTCCGGGGGAGGGTCCTGCCTTGCCCCTCCCCTGGTGGCTGCTGGCGGTCCTTGGCTTTCCTTGGCTTGTGGCTACATAGCTCCAGCTTCTGCCTGCCATGTCACATGGCTGTCTTCTCTGTGTCTGTCCTTTTTTTCATTAGATTTAAGACTCACCCTAACCCAATATGACCTCATCTTCACTAATTACATCTGCAAAGACCTATTTCCCACTAAAGTCACAGTGTGACGTTCCAAGTGGACATGAATTTTGGGGTATCCTATTTTTCCCAGAAAACTTCCTTTAGAAAATGCTGAGAGTACCCTCTTCACTCTGATCTTTGGTGGAGTTCTGTGAGGAGGCGAGGAAGAGGGATGGGAGTGGCTCCTGCCCCCTGCCTCCCCAGCCATGGCCAGGAAGTGTTGGTCCTAAGTGTGAAGCTGACAGCATAGCTGAGCCCTGAAGTCCTTGCTGCAGTCCATCAGTGGGGGAGAGCAGAGGCTTCTGAGTGGGGCTGAGCTGAGGTCAGGGGTGGTGGAGGCTTCCTTGGTCTCTGACACCTTGTTCTTCCCTGAGCCTCAGTTTTCCACTCTGAGAATTGGGGATGGTAACAGCACCTTCCCTACTAGGTGGTTGTGAAGACACTGCATATGATTTTAATGCTAGAGACTGCCAAGTCCAAGGTCTTATTGTTTGGACAGAGAATCTGGGACTGGGAAAATGGCTGTGACCTTAGGTGTTGGCCTAGATCAAGGCTGGCTGTGCTGCTCCAAGAACAGTGCTCCCTCCTATCAAATCCAGCCCTAGTCTCTGCCAGCACTTGGCTGGGAGGGCCTGAGCCCTTTAACAGTAGAATTAATGCATATAAATATAGAAGTCAATCTTCTCAGTGACCCTGTGAGGCATAGACTGCTGTAAATCCCCATTTTTACAGATAAGGAGACTGAGGCTCAGGCAAATTTAAGTTACCTGCCCAAGGCTGCACAGCTGAAGGTGGTGGAGCTGAGATTCAAGTACAGGGACATTCAAGTCCACTGTTTTGATTCCCTTTCCCTCTCTTAGGCACCTCTGTGCCTCAGCTCCCACATCTCTAAACTGACAGGTCCTCTGGCAGAGTTGTGCTGAGTCCAAGGCCCAAAGGGTTATATAAACCCTCATTTGCCCAGGAGGGTGTCTCAGCTTCCCCGTCTCCTGTCCCTCACACCACAGCAACTTGAGATTTTTACACAGACAGGAACTGTGTGTGGGGTGGTGAGCGAGCGTGTGTGTGTGTGTGTGTGTGTGTGTGTGTGTGTGTGCAACAAATATTTTATAATAGACANAAAACACTTTGAGAAAGTAAAAATAACCCAGAGCCTGAGTCACTGGAGTCATTGAACTCAGCCAGAACTGGCTACTCCAGCTGTGAGTGCTTGGGCACACTGAAGGGCAGTGGGTCAGGGCCAGAAATTTGGGGATAAACACCGGGATTTTAGGGGAAAAGCCACAGTGGTTATTTTGCAGGTGAAATGATTGTCCATCCACCCTTTCTCCCCCACGCGTTAGAAAATGTTTCCCTGAAATGCTGTGTCTTTTTTCTCTTCTAAAAGTTGACTTGACAATTGATAATTTTGCCCTAGTGACGGGCACCTTAGAGCTTTTATTTCTTAGAGGCCAAACATTGATGTTGTGTGAAATGGGAGCTTGGTGGAGCCTTTGTGCGGATCTCGAGCTTCCTGAAAAATTTATTTACTGTGACTGTGATCCGCAGGAGCGAATTGATGTTTATCTATAGCCGCTCGCGCCAGCAAGGAGGGGAAAAATGCATAACTGCACTTTCCTCGGAGGTCTTGCGAGGCTGTTTAAATAAGTATCTAATAGTGAACTTTCAATAGCAGACAGGCAGCTTGATGGACAGGGTACAGTGTATTATTAACCATAAGCAGGCTTAATCTTTCCCCCACGTTTTAGAAGAAGCTTTATAACCTTCTGGCCAAGGAATTCATGAGAACCAGGTATTTGAAGCTAAGCAAAATTATCCTGGCCGTTCCAGTGGCAGAATCGATAATTCTGAGAGCCGCATGAAGGAGGGAAACCAGAGGCTGCAGCTGGGCCCCGAGCAAGCAGCTTCGGCCACCTCCTTGTGGCCAGAAGGTCAGGAGAAGTTTACGGGGGCCTGGATCTGGCAGGGGGAGGCAAGGGTCATGCCAGGAGCCTGGCCTTCCTGCCAGGTAAGCGACTTCTGTAGCCTCCAGCTTGGAAGGTCCGTGGGGATGTGTGTCTTCCCGCTGGGCCCTGGTCACAACAGTGCCCAGCCGTTTGGTGGCACCCACCCTTTTAATAGAAAGGATTTTTGCGATTGTCCAATGAATGTCTGCTTTGCCCCTCTGTACAGACGTCTTGTTTAACCAGGAGGGCTTTCTTGGTCTCTGGGAGAAGGTGAACTCTCTTTTTTATGAGTCACCCACCTGGCCTTCATCACCCTTGGTAGTGACAGGGCCTTCATTGTCTGTCTTCCCCCCAGTAGCGGGTCAGCTGCAAAGGCACAGGGGCTCGTCACGTTCACCACTGTATCCCCAGCCATGAACACCCCCTGGGGTTTCTTACAGGCTTGGCCACTCTTTGTTGAATGGTTGGTGTGGGTTTTGCGAGGAGGAAAGTGTTGCAGTTAAGAGCATTAAGGTCAGATAACCTTGAAATCAAATCCTGGTCTGTTACCTGCTGTGTGTATTCAGGCAAGTGGCTTGCCCCCTCTGGGTCTATGTTTCCTGGTCTATAAGATGGTTTACTGGGGGAGATGACCTTACCATTTTAAATCTCAGTTTCCCGTTTATAAAATGAGCATAGCGATGCGACCTTCTTGCAGAATGTACTGAGGAGAAAGGAGAGAGTGCTGGTGGGGGAGCCAGCGTATAAGGTCCAGCATGAAGCTGCCGTGTAGTAGTTACGGCTGTTACTATTATTAATGTGTTATTAATATTACTCTTGTTACAATCGTCACTACTTTTGCTCTCCGTGACCCAGGGGAACTCACAGCTTCTGCCCATTTTGTCTGCTTTGAGCACTGTTGCCCCCTTTCAAGGTCTCAGAGCCATCATGGGGGACATGCCGAGGCCTGTTCAGAGTCGGGAAATGCCGGTCTAGAGTGCTTGGCACTGGAAGTGGCCTGGAATGAGCCCACCCCCACCCATCACCCCCATAACCTGTGGGAGCTCTCTGCTCGGGGCTGGAGTGTGATCTGCCACCAGCGCTCAGGCCCTGAGCCCCCGCCTCCCAGGGTGGTGCAAGGGTGCAGGGGCTGGGAAGCTTCACGTCCCCCAGAACCAGATAGAGCTGGCAGCAAATCAGGGGCAGGAGGCAGTACAAGGGGCTTGGAGACACCTGACAGGAATGGCTCAGGGATGAGTGACAGCCCCTGGATTATCCAAGCCACTGAGCCTGCTCCTCTCAACCCAGCGCTTGTCCACCTCATATCCCACCTTCACCCCCCAACCCCCGCCCTGTCCCAGTGTGGAGAATCAGGAGCTGCCAGGCCCTCAGAGCATTAGCATCACCAGAGGCTGGTAAGCACTATTGTGGCTGCCCAGGGTGTATAAAGTGGAGCTTTTCTGGGCGGGTATGGCGGGTGGGGGTGACCNTTCCCTAACTGCCTGGGCCAAGGCTCTTTGTTTGCCTTGGGCTCCTCTCTTCCCGTCTGGCCTTTCTTCCTGCTTTCCAGAGGCTAGTTAGGTTTGCCCAAATTACCATAATAATGCCCCTAATGTGTGGAGCAGAGCAGGAAGCCAGACCCCAGGCGGAGTGTTTCCTTGCTGGGACCTCAGGAGTTTTTATTACTTATACATGTTTTCTTGATGAGGGAACTGAGGCTCAGAGAGGTAGAGTCACTTGCCCAAGGACACGTGGCATTCTCAGCACCTGTCCCTCTTCAGTGATGTTTTAATTTCCCACTTCTGAGCTCAGCTGCGTCTCCGGCTTTGGAAGGCAAGGCCAGTTCAACCACAGGGCTGGTTTATGAGTAGAACTGGAGTTGTCCAGGAGACACAGCCAGAGGAAGTGGGGGCAGCAAAGGTGTTGCCTTCAGAGAGTGAGTCTCTTTCCTCAAGATAAAGTGTCAAGTCCTAAAAGCAGGGTCTGCCAAGCAAGCCATTGGGCAGAGCGTAGGTACCCCTGGGGATCCTGTACTGAGGATCTTTTCTGTCTCCTTTTCAGGGCCCCACCCATCTTTAAAAGCCTACACAGCCTGCCTCATGCTAACCCTGTCCTGACTAGTGCTCTGACCAAGCTCCAGGAAAGTGATGGGATTGGAGGTGGGTAGGGGGATGTGACACAGGACATGGGACTCAGACCCGTGTTGTTCTGGGCTGAGTGTGAGAGTCTCAGATACTCTCATGTGTCCTCTGGAGGGACCTCCCTGCCACACTGCTCACATGCTGACCCCCACACTGGGGCACGAGGAGTCAGGGAGCGGAGGCATCTGGATCTCTCCTTCTGGCTTCATTTATTAGAAACAAACTAATATGAGAGCTTACAGCAAGGCACCAGGCCACAAGGGAAGCTTAAAAATTATATTCATCACAGCAGTAATCACTAATACATATTAATGTGTCTACTCTGGGCCAGGTCTGCAGAGCCCCTAGTTAAATAAGATGGGACTCCTGCTCTTAAGAGGGTCACCAGGGAGAGAAGACCACCCATGACAACACAAGGTGCAGGTTTTCTGTGGCACGGGGTACACACTGTGCAGATTCCCGGAGAGCCAGGAGCTGGGAAGAAGCACCGAAGGAACTGCTTGCAGCTCATCTGGAAAAATGAGTTTGCCAGGCAGGGAATTAGGGTAGCCATCCTACACCAGGGAACAGCATCAGACATCAGGAACAGCATGGGCACTGGCACAAGAGGTTGAGAACCAGGGGCATTGAAGACTGATGAGTCATTTAATTGGAGATCAAGATGAGCTTGGAGCAGGTAGTGGGTTTCAGATCAGGTCTCCTGGGTCACTGCGTTGAGTTTGGGCTTTTCCTAGAGGCTCAGGGTGAGGATTTTGGGGGGTCAGTTCTAAGAGCTACAGAAAGCCAGGAGCGGCAGTGACAGGATCCATTACCTTTTGCAAGGAGCCCTCAGGCCACTGCAGGCAGGAGGGAATGTCAAGGTAACAGCTGTCAGGGAGTTTGGTTGGGGGCAGCTCCTGCTACCATCTAGGCCCATATCTTAAGGGGATCTGGGCCTGGCAGTGACACTGGGGCTGCCCAGGAGAAGACCAATGGAGGGATGTTTCAAAGGGAGATTCAAGAGGCGCTGGAGGGAGGCTGCTGCCAGCCATCTGCTGACATTTCCTTTTCCCACCCCATGTTTTTATGCTTGGGATTTACGGAGCCTCAGCTGGTAATACAGTGATGTGTAAACAGTTGGAAATGGCTGGAGGGGGCTGTGCCCCCAGCCCCAGGGCAGAGTATATGAGAGGTGGGAGCTGATGTCATGTCCTCTCTCTCTTTTTTTTTTTAATGTTTTATTTATTTTTGAGAGAGAGACACACACACAGCGTGAGCAGGGGAGGGTCAGAGAGAGAGGGAGACACAGAATCCAGAGACAGGCTCCAGGCTCTGAGCTGTCAGCACAGAACCCGACGCGGGGCTCGAACCCACGAACCGTGAGATCATGACCTGAGCTAAAGTTGGATGCTTAACCGACTGAGCCATCTGGGCACCCCGATGTCATGTCTTCTCTATAGCGAGGACTTACTTAGGTCCCCCTTTTCTGGTTTCTCTGTGTGACTCCAGAGGAAGAAAACCATGTGCCACACCTTTGCCAGCACGAGGCTGACACTTATCCAATCAGCACCCACCTCCTGGGCTTATGCTGTGCCCCGTGCAGGGAGACCTGGGGAGTGTGGCATATTGCTCTCTACCCTTGCGGAGCCCCTAGTCACAGTCGCTGGAGACAGACTGCAGACAGACAGGTGAAGCCAGCCTGTGAAGAGCTGTCCCCTAAGCGGGGAGCTCAGGAGCCTGTGGGAGCTGAGGAGAGGTGCTGAACAAAATCTGGGAGGCCGAGAATGCTTCTGGGAGGAGGCTGCCTGCAGTAAAGCTCAGTGAAGGCAGGAACTGGGCTGCCCCCTTCAGTATGGGATCCCCAGGCCCCAACGATGTGAGATGAAGTGACTAGGAAGCTGAGACCTGAAGGAGAACCAGGCACATCTCTGGGGGAAGAGACTGGAAAGTGTGTTCTAGGAGGAGGGAGCAGTGGGGGCAAAGGCCTGGAGGTGGTCGTTGCAGAAATCACCTGTTCAGAGGGCCTGGCACCTTCAGGGTGAGCAGGGTGGGGCAAGAGCTGAGGCTGGAGGCTAGATGCTACATTTCGGGGTCTGGGCTTCTAAGCTCATAAAAATAGCTCCCTTTCCCCCCAGACTAGCATGTGGTTTCCCTTCTCCCTTAAGCCCTCACCAAGCCTGGAAATGGGATTGGGTCACTACCAGGAGGTGTGAGCTGAGACTTGAGTTTGCAGGTAGGGCAGTTGTGGAGAACGTCACCCCAGTTCACACGACCCCCTCGTTTGTCAGGGGAGAGACCCACTATCTGAAAGCTGCCTTTCTCGTCATGTGGTGCTCGTGTTGGAGGGCAGGATCGGATCCGCAGGGGTCCTGGCTGGAGAGAGAGAGAGAGAGAGAGAGAGCGCGAGCGAGAGAGAGAGAGAGAGAGAGAGGGAGTGAGAGTGAGAGCTCTTCAGGGGAAGTTTGGGGATATCTCTTTGCTTTATCCCGTGTGCCCTTCTGGGATCCCACGAAGGTGGTGTAAAATAACACCCAGGTGTCCGCAGGTCCCCAGGTCACACTCAGCGTGCAGGGTGACCTGCACATGTGGGGTGCAAAGCTTGGGACCCTGCACCCCCTCACCACCCAGGGCGGCTGCAGGCGGCCCAGCAGGCGAGTGCCGTCTGGCTAGCTGGAGAGCCAAAGAGGTAATGCTAATGTCTTTTAAAATTAGAATGAAAATGTTTATTGCAGAGAGCAGAACCTGCGTCAGCGCGGAGTCCTGTGGGAAGGGGACTGCTTTATCGCAGCCTTTCGGTTTTATTTTTGCACATTCGCTTTTTATTTGCTGTTGGTGCTGCTTGACAGGCCCTTAGTGTGGGCTCAGCCTGCCAGGCCAGCGCTGGAAGGACAGCGCCGCCGCCTGCGTCCGGACGGTCCTGCCCAGGGTGAGCACCAGGGCCTGCCTCAGGGTGGGAGACCTTCGGGGTGTGAGAGCAGGGGGCTGTGACTTGCGTGTATGTGTGTGCGCACGCGCGCGTCCATTCTGGTGTGTGTCCCTGTGTGTTTTTCTCTGCGTGCACTGTGGCTTTGCGGGGTTGTCCACATGCAAGAGCAAGTGTGGGTCTTTGTGTATATGTGTTCTTGAGTTGTGTGTGTCCTTCTGTCCTTCTGTGTCATGGCCCTGAGTGTGGCTGGGTGTGGCCGGGTGTGGGTCTGGACATGTTTCTCTGGGACCCTGAGTGGCTTTTCTGTGCGTGGCTGTGTGTGAGCATGTTGGGGAGACACAGGGGTGTGTGATCATGAGTCTGTATGCCCGTGTGTGTGGCTGTACACATGAGCTGAGGGAACGTGTGTGCACATGTGAGTGTGTGGGAATGCACTGGAGCATGTGGGCTTGTACAGGGGAGTGTATCACATGGGGGAGCATGTTGTGTGAAAGCATGTGTGCATGTGCACTTGCATGTGAGCGCATGTTGTGTGTGAGCACGCATTGTGTGTTAGAGTGTGAGCCATGCTGTGTGTGGGTGTACGTGAGTGAGAGAATGTATGAGAATGTGTGTCATGAGCATGTTGCATGTGAGCACACATTACATGTGAGGATGTGAACCGTGCTGTGAGTGTACGTGTGTGGGAGAATGTACGAGAGCATGTGTCGTGAGCATGTTGCATGTGAGAGCATGGTGTGTGAGCACACGTTATGTGTGAGGATATGAACCGTGCTGTGAGTGTACATGTGTGGGAGAATGTATGAGAGCATGGTGTGTGAGCACACGTTATATGTGAGGATGTGAACCATGCTGTGAGTGTACGTGTGTGGGAGAATGTACAAGAGCATGTGTCGTGAGCATGTTGCATGTGAGAGCATGGTGTGTGAGCACATGTTATGTGTGAGGATGTGAACCGTGCTGTGAGTGTACATGTGTGGGAGAATGTATGAGAGCATGGTGTGTGAGCACACGTTATGTGTGAGGATATGAACCGTGCTGTGAGTGTACGTGTGTGGGAGAATGTACGAGAGCATGTGTCGTGAGCATGTCGCACGGAAGAGCATGTCTGATGCTGTCCTGTCCTCCCGCATATAGAGCGCCGGGCAGAGCCATCCTTGGGGACAGCCTGTCAGGAACCTCCCTGGGTTTAAGAATACAGCACTGCAGCACTGTTTGTCGACCAGCAGCCAGGCTCCCCGCTGGCTCCATCCTGGGTCAGAGACTCAGGAAACCTCCAGATGCCTATGAGAATTGTGCCATTTTTAACCCACTCTGCTCCAGCTGGGGTTTTGACAAACTTTACATTTGTAGCTTTGGCCATACAAGCAATGGGTGTCTTGTTTCCAGAGGGGTGCTGCTTCCTAAACGTAAAGTTACTTTATGGTACAGAACGTGCTTCTTCAAGACACACCTGCACCCAACAGTGGGAGCCTCTGGTAGGCAGTTGTTGAGCTGGCCCGGAGCTGGCTGGTACCCCAGGGCTTGGTTCCCCTGAGCTGGGTGGAGGGGGCCCTGGCCACAGCCCTGTAGATGGTCAGGGGTCCCCCAGATGGCCACACTGCAACAGCCCTAAACCTTCCCACCCATGTGACGCAGCCTGCCATGATTGCTTCTCTGGGGCGGAAAGCCTGTACCCTGCAGGGAACCCGGTGGCTGTTCCGGGGGGTCAGGGTAGCCTCCTTTAAATCCCAACCCCCATCTGGATCACCTCCCCATCACTGGGATTTGTCTTTTGTGTATCACTCTCGGCAAGATGAGGTGACTGGTGTGGAGGAGTCGGATTTTACAGAGTAGAAACCAGCTGCAGTGCAAAATTTACTGCGATCAGGAACCAGTTCTGAATGCAGATCTGAAGCCTGGCTTCAAATGCTGTGTGGCCTTGAGCATGTTGCTCACCTTCTCAGCCTCAGTAGTCTTGTCTGCAAAATGGGAAGTGTGACAGTGGCAGCCTCAAGGCTGTCTCTCACCTGTTACCTCAGGTCCTTCCTTGAACACGGTGGATTTGTGTGGGCTGAACAGCCTGGGTTCAGCGTGTCCTACCTGTGTGTGATCGTGGACAAGTCATTTTGTCTGTGCCTCAGTTTTCTTACCTGTAAAATTGAGCTAATAATAGTACCTACTGCATGGGGGTGTTGTGAGGGTTAAATACCTTACTTTACATAAAAGGTTAGAGTGAGTGCTATAGAGCGTGAGCTACTACTGTTATTTCTGGAATGCCTGAATCCAGATTAAAACATCCATCGGCACACAATATCATCATCTTTTTTTTTTCTTTAAACACAACTTGTAACCTACTCTTTCTGCAGCCTTGCCCACTCTAAGTTGTCAGGCAGCTGCTCTGTGCCAGGCACCAGGCTGAGACTGCCAGGGGGAAGTGGCATGGGTTATAGGGTGTGTGTCCTGCGTGGGTGGGCTGGGCCACATGCTGTGCTCCTCTTTCCTCCACCGATTTGGCAAGCAGGTACAGTCTTGGGTTAAGTCACTCTGAGCAGGAGCCAGGGGCAGGAGCCAGCCGGCAAGAGAGCCACCTGGCAGTTGTCCCTACCAGGGTGGATCCAGCAGGCTGTGAGCACCCAAAACTGTTTTGTGCACTTGTCAAAAGGCGACTGGCATTTGAGCATCAGTGGCAGACAGCAGAGGGAGAGCCGCATATGGAGGGGAATTTCCACCGAGCCTGGTCCTACATGGTGCCCTCAGCCCACCTGCCTTAAACCATGTCAGACACACTGATGATGAAATACCCAGTCTAGCTGGGCGAGGCCCTTCACACGGGCAAGGCCATGTGTTAAAACACTTGGTGTGCATGATCTCATCTAGCCGTAGAAACCCCTTGAAGTAGGTCATATTTATTTCTAAATTAATAAAAGAGAAAGCAGAGGCTTGGAAATGTTTTGAAATCTTCCAGATCTGGGTAGAAACTCTACTTCCTCCAGTTTCTGGGTGACATGAGGCCAGATACTTAACTTCTCTGAGCCTCCAGTTTTTCCTGCTTAGAGTTGTAGCAAGGATTCAATGAAACAGTATAGCTAAAACATTTAGCTTGGCATCTGGCATGATAAATGGGTTTTTTAAAGATTGTCGTTATTACTACCATTTTCTCTTTTTGCAGGGAAACATTCTTTGCCAGTATAACAGAGATATTGATAAAATTCAACTTTGATGCCTTGATGTTTATGGGGGTGGGGTGGGGGGATCATTTTTAGGAATTTAAAATGTTCTATTATTATTGACAACAGATAAGTTTGTGAGTTTCCTGCCTAACGAAGATACTGCTCTTACCTTGAGGATCTTAATGGCTTGTGGGGGTGAAGCCCCTTCTGTTTCATGGAAAAGAAACTCCCCTGGGTTTTTGCCCCTGTACCCAGTCCTGTAACCAGACTCATTCAGACACTGAGCAAAAGGTCTGGTGTGTAGTCGTGTTCAATACACGCTTATTGGATGAATGGATGGACTGTGCTCCTGAGCTTACTGCAGCTAGAGGGGAGATTGGGTTCAAGTGCAATCTGGTAGCTTCCCACGGAAGGAGGGGGCCTGATCTGGACATCTCTCCTCCAGCAAAGAACACTTTGCAAAACTGTGGGTGCCTGGAACATCTCCTAGAGTTAATCACTTAACTGTGATTGTGATGGCCAGAGGTAGAGGAACTGGCAGAAAATTGAGACATTATCACAAGACTCCAAGATCAGGGGAAGGGTTTGAGGCAGTGAATGTGACTTCTACAGACAGGTGGTGCACTGACTATGGGGTAGGGGAAGGGCGTCATTCATTCACTCAATGAATGTTTCTGTGCTCAGTGCCCAGATGCCTGGAGACACCTTGTGGGACAAAGTGAAAAAGAAGAACGGATGCATGAATCTCAAATAGGCTTTTCAGGGACTATGTCACAGTGAGAGAGAATCGGGGGCACTCTCTACTGTAATGGGTAGAATTCTTGTGGTTGTATGTGAGAGAAACTCACCTGGAAACAGCTTACATGGAAAAGGATTTTTATTGGCTCACATGACCTGACCTGAACATTTCAAGTTACTAGCTTCAGGCGTGGCTGTATCCAGCTGCTCAAATGATATTATTCATCCTGCTCGTCTCCTGGTTCAGCTTTCCTCCCTGTGAGTGCACTTTGTTCTCAGCCAGGGTTTCCTCCTCGTATCTCTGTTTTACTAGTGTGACACTAGTGTGACAATTCCCAGGGAAGGAAATCACCTTTTTCCCAGTAGCTCTAGCAAAAGCCCCAGGACCCACTATATTTGAACCACCTTAGGTCCTTGCACTTGCCCAAGCCGTTCTGACCACCAGGAGTGTCCTCCTCCTCTGCTCCACCTATCTCACACCTACCTGCTCTTGAAATCTTGCTTGAGCTCCATGGCTGCCCCCAAGACCCTCTGTTCTTTTTGCCTTTATTGTCTTGTGTATTTTTTCTCTGTCTTAGGGCGTCTTTTTTTTCCTGCTCTGTATCTAATCCAGCTGTGTCCTAGCTGCACTGTGTTCATGTCAGACCAGGGTTCCCAGCAGACCAAATTTCATTTCTTACTTTCTTTCCCCTTCCCCCTCCCATACCTAACATAAGAGAAATGATAGGTGCCTAATAAGTGCTTGTTGATGGATCTGGGGCATTAAGAAGTATTTAACTTAGAAGCCAAACCTTAGGATAGCTCATGGGGGTTGATCATGGGTCAACAGGGTCCAAAGGGAACCCCAGGAAGTGAACCCATTCATTTCTGTTTGGGTCCTGAAGCCTGGACCTCACCCAGGCCAGTTGGGGAGGTGGGAAAGGGGGAAGGTGGGAAAGTGGGAAAGTGGGAAGCCAGGCCAGGCTTTCCCAGTTTCAAATCCCAGCTCTGTACCCTCTGGCTTGTGATGTGGGGTAAGTTGCTTCATTTTTTGTGCTACCAGTTCCTCATCTGTAAAATAAGGTAATTCACACAGTGCATTTAACGAAAGGACCCAGCCCACAGTGAGTGCTCGTTAACTTGACCATTATCAGTACTATTAACTGCTGTGCTGTTTTCAGAGTCATTGATAGAAGGAAGGATTATAGGGGCACTTGGGCGGCTCGCTTGTTTAAGCGTCCTACTTTTGATTTTGACTTATGTCATGATTTCATGGGCATTTCACTGACCTGAGTCAGTGCTGCCAGCACAGAGCCTACTTGGGATTCTCTCTCCCCCCATAATAAATAAATAAACATTTAAAAAAATAAATATTGGGGAGGTTTAAAAAAAGGGGATTATAGGGGCGCCTGGGTGGCTTAGTCGGTTAAACATCCGACTTTCGCTTAGGTCATGATCTCGCGGTTCGTGGGTTCGAGCCCCGCGTCGGGCTCTGTGCTGACTGCCAGCTCAGAGCCTGGAGCCTGTTTCAGTCTGTGACTCCCTCTCTCTCTGACCCTGCCCTGCTCACGCTGTCTCTCTCTCTCTCTCCTAGAAATAAATAAAACATTAAAAAAAATAAAAAAAATAAAATAAAAAAAGGGGATTATAAACTCAGTATTTAGCAGGAGGAAATAGCAGCCCAGTGAGCTTCAGAGACACCCCAAGATTACAGAGCCTGACTACTGTCAGAGGGACAGACCCCTGCCAAACTTGACTTCTGCTTCAGCCCTTGCTGTCCACCTTGGCTGTCCTTCTCAGGACCACCTGACCTTGCAGCCTGCTGTGGCCCTCCAAGAATGTCACTGCTTCTTTACAAGCAAGGAGAGGGAGTGTGGAGGCCATATGGCTCTTACAGAGGGTGAATGGGACCTCAGCCTTGGTGGCTTCTCCTGAAACACTGTGCTTCTCCTGGCCAGCTTTCCACTAACATGTCTTGTGACCCGCTGTCCTCTAAGTAGCCGCTTTTGGTCAGTCAGCCCTGTGCTCATCACTGCCCCCAAAATAGACCTGAGAGCCACGCAGAGGGTCGGGTGGTGTCCCGGGGCTCAGGGCCCTGCCCTGAGAAGCACTGCTGTCCCTGCACACTGCGCTGGGCCCTCCTGTGGGAAGATGCATCCTCTGCCCCTCTCCCCACGCAGTCTTATTTCTTTCCGCTGCCTCAGAAATATTTGGGGGTGATTAAAAGGAAATGTTCTTTTAACTATAATGAAATGGGGTTTGGGGGTTTTGGAATAATCAGCTGTGACCTCCAAGGCTGTTGCTGCTTGATTTGATAACTGAGTTGATGGGCAACGAGTATTGATTTCTCTCCGCTCTTCCTGGGAAGGTGACTCAGCGAAGAGGAGATGTTTTGAAATTCAGGAGAGGGCTACTGTGGGAAGCCAGAAAGCTGTGTGCCTGTGTGTATACACTCCCACATGTACCGCTCTGCTTTTCCTTCCAGGGCCTGTTACTCATGACCCCCAGGAAATGGGGCATGCAGGTTCCCACCTGAAAGGGCACTCATCAAGAGTAGAGTAAGGGCTTTAGGGCCATGTAGACCCCAGGTTGAAGTCTGTCTCTGTTGTCTCCTGGCTAGGGGACCTTACACACATGGCTTCACCTCTTTGTGACTCAGTTTTCTTGTCTGTAAAGTGGAGAGAACAATAATACCTGCTGCATGGAGTTGTTCACAGGCTTGGGAATTTTTCTTGGTGGTAATTAATGGCAGCTCCAATTGCAGTGATGGTATTAGCAACTGATAATTTCTATTACTTGCGGATAGACAGAGGAGCAGGGTGGCATGGGAGCACCGAGGAGGAGGTGATGGAGTTTGAAGGAGAAAATCCCGGAAGCCTTCTAAGACAAGGGCCTTGAATGACAACACTTCTGACATGACCGAAAGGGGAGGGGTGAGCAACTCTTGTATATCAGGAATTGGTAGGCCCAAGGGCAGAGAGGTATGGAAGCTTCTGGTGAGATGGGGGACCAGCTGCTGTCCAGTGTGGCCCAGAGAGGGGAGGGAGACAAGAAGGGGCAGGGATGTGGTAGAAGAGTTGTTCTAGCAAGTTGGGTGAAATGGGTAATGGATGAGCTAGTGCATCACATTTGTTCCATCTGAAATTCAGAAGCAGTGATAACATGTAACACCCCTTCCTTTGGCTGAGCACTAATTACGTGCTAGACATTGTGCTAAGTGATGACTTACACCATCTCATCGAATCTGCACCTTCTCTTCATTTTAAGGTCAGGAAACTGAGGCCCTTTGTAACATCTACTGGTACACTCAAACATACAGCTTCTGGTGACAGTCATCCCATCCCTTGCATCAAGGCCTGGTGTGACCAGGCAGTCTTCCAGTTCTGTGGCCAGGCCTGCAGACCCCTCACACAGCCCACCCACCAGATGTGGGTTATTCAAGTCCTTGGGTCACTTAAGTTTCTCCTCTGTGAGGACTCTTTGGACGTTTGACTGGGGCACATACATCCTTCCTCAAGATTCCCTGCCTAATTCAGTCAGGCAAAGATGTCATGTAGACGTCACTTACAATTCCTTTCTCCATGTTCCCTGCTGAGTTCTTTAGTTGCCTCCGGAGTTCCCGGAGGAGGAGTTCCGGGGGAGCTGCGGGCCTCACCTGGGCATGGGCTGCTGCCATGTTTCCTAGTTTGCCCTGGCTCAGGGGAGTTTGCCGGATAGGGGCGTCCACCTGATGCTCATTCTCTGGGTAGGGGCCAGGGGGTGCAGGGAGCAGAGAGGTCTGCGTTGGAGCCTGTAATATTACCTAAAAATAAGAATACACAAAGAAGAAAAGCAAATAAATGATATACACAAAACCCCTTGTACCAAGCAGTGTCAAAGGCAGTGACAATGCAGGGATGTCCCTGTCCTTAGGGAGGTCATCTGGGCAGCACAGAATCTACCCACTTCAAGACTAAATTCAGCTCTAAGGATCTTTGTCAGACAACCCCGTCCTACCAGATCCATTCAGTGTAATGGAGAAACCAGTGATTCTAGAAAGCCCCACAAGGTGAGAAATGAGGAGAATTTAGATGGAAGTAGCATCTGCTGTCTATCAGACACCCACTCTATGAGTTTGAGATTCCCCAGCGAGCCTCACAACATTGACCCACTTCACACATGAGGAAACTGAGGCAGGGAGCCGTTCTGTATTTGCCCACAGTCTCTGAGGAAGTGGCCAAGCTGGGATCTGAACCCAGTGCTCTGTAACTTCAGATCACCCCCTTGCATTTACAAACAGGGACACCGAGGCCCAGGGAAGGATTGGGACTTGCTTGCTTTTCAGAGGTAGAACTTAACCCATACCTGCAGCCATTGGCTCCCTCATGGCTTGGTGGAGGAGAGAGTTAAGTTGGCCCTAAACCCATGAAACAAATAGAGGAAAATAGAAAATAAAGTATGATTAGTGCCCAATACAGTGGCATGGCCGATGGGCAAGCTGTTCTTTGCCACCGTTTCAGGAGGTGACTGAGTATCAGAAGCAGGTGGTCCTCAGCTTACGAGCCACGTTTGTGTCAGTTTCTTTGCTCTCTGGAACATGAGCACAGTAACCATGTTTGGGGGGAATGTTTCCATCTCTGCTCCCCCTGAGTTGGAGTAAACCAGAGGAGGGGGATATACTAGAGGGGCCACAAAGGGGGTTGGTGTGTGGTCTGAGGAGGCCTAGCAGTTATCTAAAACTTGGCAGCTGTTGTAGAAATGTCTCTTACCCTCATGGGGTAGCGAGACCTGCACAGGGCTGGGTATCAGGGGACTGCGTTCCATCAGGGATCTAAGGCCAGTGACTCCCTCCTGGCTTTTGACCCTCAATCCTTCGTCTCTAAAACAGCTGATGACTAAAGCTTCTTCCATGCATTTAGACAAATGCACTGCATACCTGTTTGGCCAGGCTCAAGGGGAAGGAGTTCTGGGAACAATTAACATGCCTGGTATAGGTGCTGGCGGTAGTGGTGGTGTGAATGCCATTGATCCATTTATTCATTCAGCAGGCATTTCTTGAATGCCAGCTGTGTGACAGGCACTGGAGACAGAGCAGGAAACAAAGCAGGCATGGGCTGTGCCCCATGGAGATTTCGGTCTGATGGACACAGGACAAAGGTGTGTGTGTGTTCAGAGCACCTGGATTCTCAACATCTAGTGTTTTCTTAGCACTCCTGTGTCCTCAGATATTTACTGACAAATGAACAAATGAGCCAAATGCAGATGAACATGTAATTAAAAAGAGTTGTAAAACCTGCATGAGAAAAGAAGGGAATGGTGAAGGGAAAACAGTGATTCCCTCTGATAAGAAAGTGCCCTGTGTGCAGAGGACCCACAGGCTGGGGAGACGGGGTGCATTCAGCAAAGAAGCTGCAGGTGAGTGTGTAATTCTGAGTGCTGTAAAATAAGAAATGTTGTGAAATGCTATCTTGAGGGAACCTCTTGAGACAAGGCAGTTAGGGAAGACTTCACATTTAATTTATTTAAACATTTTATTTTTTAACTTTATATTTTAAAATAGTTTCAAAAATATTTACAAAAAGTTGCAAAAATAGAACAAAGAATTCCCCATATTCCCTTTACCCAGATTCCCTAAATGTTAACATTCAACATAACCACAGAACTATTGCGAAGTCAGGAAATTAACGTTGACACAACACTATAATCTCATGTACTGATTTTACCCAAATTTTGTCAGTTGTCCACTCTCTGTTTGTGGTCCAAGGTCCAGTTCTGGATCATGCATTGCATTAGCTGTCATGTCCTTTTAGTCTCCTTGAATCTGAAACAGATTCAACTGCATGTACCCAAGTTGGTCCAGAGTGAATCATAGGACTTTCACTAAAACTCCTGGGGAAAGAAGTGCTTTCTTTCCCTAGGAGTTGCCAAGCTGGTGAAAGAGAGCTTCCAGGGGAAAACCCTGGCTGAGAACAAGCCACTCACACAGAGGAAAGCTGAGCCAGGAGATGAACAAGATGAGATAACATCATTTGAGCAGCTGGATACAGCCATGCCTGAAGCTAGATGACCTGGAATTTTCAGGTCATGTGAGCCAATACAAATCTTTTTTTTGTTTAAGCTGCTTATTATTCATTGAATTATTTATTCATTGAGTATCTCTGTGCTCAGTGCTGGGATGCAGGGAGATTCCCTGTGGGACCAAGTGAAAAAGGAGAGACCTGTTTAATGTGTGACTCTTGAATAGACTTTTTAGGGACTGTGTCATAGTGAGGGAGAATCTGGGAGCACTCTAATGGACAGGACTCTTGTGGTTGTAGGACCTTGACACTTTTTGATGAGAACTGGACATTTATTATATTTGTAGATTGTTCTTTGATTTGGGAATGCAGGATGTTTATTCATGGATGTAGGATGTTTACTCATATTTACCTCGGGTTATGCATTTTTGGCAGAAGTGCCACCACAGTGATATTGTGCCCTTCTCAGTGCATCATATCAGGAGACACATGATACCCATTTGTCCCATTACTGGTGGTGTTAATTTGGTCACTTGCCTAAGGTGAGGTCAGCTAGGAATCTCCACAGTGAAGTTATTATTTTTCCCTTCATAATGAATAAGTATCTTGTGGGGAAACACTTTGAAACAATGTAAATACTCTGTTACTCATCATTCTTTTGCCCACTAATTTTAGCATCTGTTGATGTTTCTTGCCTGAAACAATTACTGCTGTGGTGTTTGCCAAATGGTGATTTTCTCTTTCCGTCATCACTTCTGCATTTATCAGTTGAAGAGCTTTTCTTTCTCGCTCCTTTGTTTATCTAATTATTTATTTATATTGCTAGGGCTTATGGATTCATATTTTATTCTGTGTCCTCCTCCCTGTCACCCCTTTTCCTTCCCCAATCTCCCCTGTCTTTTTGTGCCAGCCTCCTGCTCTCCCTCTTTCCTTTCCTCTCTTTTTTTCTTGCTGGAAAAGCCAGGCTATTTGTCCCAAAGAGTTTCCCTCCACTGGCTCTGGCTGAGCATGTCCCTGCGGTGTCATTTAACACTCTCTTCCATCGCCCGGGTCTCCTGTGGACTGGCAGTAGCCCCAGAGGCTTGATCAGCTACTGGTTCAATATTTTTGGCAAGACCACATCACGGGTGGCAGTATGCCCTGTCGTCAAGAGGCACACAAGGTCTGGCTGTCTCCCTTTCTTTGACATTGAGATTGATCAGTGGGTTCAGGAGCTGTCAGCCTAATCCATCCATTGTCAAGTTCCCTATCAGCTCTTCATCTACTGGGTTTCATGCCCACTGATAATCATTGCCTAGGTCCATTAATTCATTAAAGGTTGAAAAATGTTCATACATTGACTCTGTGCCTCTCTTAGCTGGAAGATGTCTACAGAGAAACCACCCCTCATCAATGATTTCCTAAAGGAAAGTGTGTCCAGAAAAGGAAGAATAACTGTTTCATTTTTTTCCCTTTACTTGCCAATTTTAAAAATAAAGACTTGGTTCACTGGTATCCTCTAAAAGGAGCCAGTGAGAGGGTTGTTTTTTTTTTTTTAATCATTTTAAAGCCATGGGTACAAGCATAATTGAAGTATCTTCATCCATTTAGGTTCTTATCCTTATTCATACTCTCTAATGGGACATGGGAGTGCGTGGGGGCCTCTGCAAGTCAGCTTCTGAATCCTTTGGATTCCTCCTGTGATCTTGGACAGCCTCCTTGCTTTCCAGGAAGACAAGATGTCCCAGACTCATCATGTACATTTTCCACTTCACCTGTGGACTCAGCTGTGGGAGCCCTGGATTCTTTTAGTGGAAAATGGTATTTAGATATCACAGTCTGGGTGCTGAATGAATGAGTATACAGATTACCTCAAACAGTGCATCTGGGGACCTTTTCAGTGTCCATGGTGGATAGAATGGTAGAGGAGGGGCAAGGCAGTGGCTTTGAACTTGGATCTCACCTCTTTCCCAGTCCTGTCCCAGGTTAATGACCCCACTAGGAGCCTTTTATTCACTTTTACTCCTTTCCCCAAACTTCTTAATTTAGAAAACAAAAGTGGGTCTCATCAGTCCTCAACCCATCCCCTTACTTGAGATTGGCATTTTCTTGGGTCAGAGAACCCCTAGAAAAGTGAGGCCACTTTTGTCCATGGATCTCTGTTTGCATCCTCCCATGCTTTGTTTAACACTCAAAGTGATTTGACTTAGCAAAGGATGATTGTCACTGCTGTTTGCCTCTTTGCATCTTCGGGAGGTGGCATTGGGGTGGGGGAGGAAAGGGAGTTCACTGAAGGACCATCAAATACAGACCAGACAAATGACAGATAATATCCCTTCACCAGAGCAACTTAAAAATTAATATGGGCCCCTGAGTGTTATCCTTGCCTTTATCTGAGCAGCCTGAATGTCTGTATTTGAGATTAAAACTCACATTTCATTTTTATATGCTGTGCTTAATCCAATAATGATTTCATGTTACAAACAGCAATAATATCTTTCAGCATAGTTAATCAGAATAGACCTAATGCTGTCACTATTTATTAACCTTTGTTGAAAAGCAAGAAGTTTCTCTCTAATCTGTGATTGTTGGTCTTGTCAGGCTCTATCAAGTGAAAAAACAGTTTTGGCATTCATTAAAACGGTGCGAATCCTGAAATGACAATTGGAGCCGGATGGTATTTGGTGCATGAAATCTTCATTGCGTTCACCAGGATAACTGAGAAGGCTGGGGAGGTGCAAAGGGGGGAACTCACATATTCAAAAGACTATTTTATCCCTGAGTTCCTCTTGGATTAAGAAACTGTTCATGTGAATTGGGAGAGTGGGGTAGAGGATGGGCTACAGGTACGGAGAGGGTTTGGGTCTGTTGATGCCTCTCACCAAAGAACTCATCGTTAGTTCAAGGCAGTGGCTTTAACTTGAATCCCAGACACCTCATCACTTTCCCAACCCTATCCCAGGTTAATGACATACTGAGAACCATTCATTCACGTGTACTCCTTTCCCCCAAATTCTTCATCTGGAAGAAAACAAGGGTGGGTTTCCCCATCTCCAAGACCCACAATGAGTTGGAGTCCAGTTAAGAGAGTCCTTTGAAACAGTATAGTGGCCATGAGATGCCAGTATGGGACTCAGATTTTCACTTCACTGGAATCCTTTTGACAAGAGATCTCAGTTGGGAGTCCTCAAACTTTGGGGTGCATAAGACTTTCCTGGAGAGCTTCTCACTCCTGGGGAGAAAGAAGGCCTGCAGTGCCCTGGGATTTGACATATCTACAAAGTTCCCAGCTGATGCTGATGCCATTGGTCCAGGGACCACCCTATGAATAGCACCAAGGGCTTCATGGTTTGGGGGTTTCTGAACCATTCCAGGACATTATCACTGGGTCAGAGACCTGATGACCTTAGCTGGTTTTATCTGAGGGCTTTGGTGGTTCTGGAAGGTTTTATCTGAGGGCTATGGTGGTTCTCAGAATAGCAGAGCTTGGTGTCTTAGCCTAGGGCAGGCAAGCAAAAGGCATTCTTACTCTCTCAACAGATATGACAGTGGTCTTTCCTCGTTGTTACTTCTCTGAAACAACAAGACAACTTGAGCCAGTGCTTCTCAAGCTTGAACATGAACATGGATCACCTCAGGATCTTGTTTAAATACAAATTCTGATTCACTGGGACTTAGGTGGGGTCTAAGATTTTGCATTTCTAGCAGACTCCCAGGTGATGCTGAGCTCCCTTCATGGACCACACTTCGAATAGCAGGGCTCCACTGAATAGCAAGAAAACCCAGGGATAGGGTTAGCCAACTCCTCTGCCTTCTTGGACTTGAATTACAGAGTGTGAGCTTTGCTATATCTGCCAAGGATTTTTAAAGAGACTTTACCTTGAAAAAAAAAAAAAAAAGATTTTTCACTTGCTAAAGCTTCTTCCAAAGGCAAATGGCTCTCTCAAGGGGCTTCCTTTTCTCTTTTTCCCCTCGAAGGACCCTCAGACATCTTTCCTAGGAAGTCCCTATTGGGTTTTTACCTTCCAAAGATGATTCAGAGAAAAATCTAATCCATCAAAGAGGTGCTGGTGCTGGGAGGTGTGGAGGAATATTCCACTAAGCAAATACAGAGGTTGTTCAGGGTTGGTTGGGGGCTGACGAGTTTGGTGGCCAGTTGATCTCTCCTCTCCTAAGAAGGAGAGTCCACTTGGGTATCGAGCAGCACAATGAGTTTTTACCCATGTAAACGGGAGGTGAGCAGGTGCTGTTAATTATTTAGGAAGAATTAAGCAGTCTGGGTGGGTGGGTTTTATGCTCTGTTTGGTAATAAAGGTTGCTGCAGAAAGGAATTTTAAAATTCAGTATTCTCATTTGCCTCATCTTGCAAAGAAGCTGAGCCTCGGTTTGACTGGTGGGAGCATCTGGAATTAATGAACCAGCCTCTTACAGTGCAGAAATCAATGTTTGCTGCATTAATTGCACGATGCTGAAACCCCACTTTTTATTTCTGACTCACAGAGCCATGGCCTAAGAAATCTCTCTTAAGCAGTGTTCTGGGGCTTCACTGTTGCCTTCATCCGTCTGGGCATGGGGAGGGAACTGCTTCTTCATTGTGGACTTGTAACACAGGGAGACATGGGGACATGAGGAAACTTAGGACAAGCTGTGTGCTTTGGAGGCCTCAAAGGGGCAGAACTTAAGGAGCAGCTGGCACGGTCCAGACTTGCGTCTCCTGAGTTTCCAGCTCATCATTTTCTTCAGGTTAAATAAGGCTTATTAAGGAACGTCTGTGTTTTTCAGCTGGACAAATGTCCCTAGCCTCTCTTGCTTTTCCCACATGTTAACCCTTTTGGAATATACACACCCTTGACCCAAGATGTAGTTTGGCCAACACTTTGGGCAGAATACCCAAGGAGGTGGCATTTGAGCCATGTTTGGAAGGAACAAATAGCTTACAAGGGAGGGAGGGAGGGATGGACAGAAATAAGGCCATTCCTGGCAGAGGAAACAGCATGAACAAAGGCCCTGAGGCAGAGAGGTCCTGGAATAGAGCCCTGAAGCTCCTGCTAGCTGAAGTGGAAGAGAGAGCCAGGGAGAATGGTTGGGTAAAGAAGGGCTTGGAGGGAGCCTGGGAAGGTGTTTCAAGGCCTTGAGCATCTGGCTAAGAACTTTTAATTCCCTCTGGTAGTAGTGGAGAATATGGCAAAATGCTTAAGTAGGAGATAAGAATACCAGTGAAGTTTTATTTTTAAATTATTTAAAGTAATTTTTTTTGTTTTGTTTTAACATACTGTCCTGTGAGCTTTGACTACAATCCAAATATGGAACAGTTTCGTCACCCCCTAAAATTCCCTTATACTGTTCCCTTATATTCAGGCTCTGTACCCACCCTCTACATGTGGCAACCGCTGCTGTTCTCAGTCTCTATAGCTTTGCCCTTTTCAGAATGTCATATAAATGGAATGATGCAAGCTATATAGATACAGATACAGATAGAGACCTAAAACCCCATACAGTTTCTTAAAAGAATCTAGCTTCTTTCATTTAGTGCAGCATATTTGAGATTTCTCCATGTTGCTGTGTGCATCAGAACTTTGTTCTTTTCCATTGCTGAGTAGTACTCCATTGAATGGTTACACATCACGTTTTTGTTTTTGTTTTTTTCTAATTCATTCACCTGTTAGAGGATGTTTGAGTTGTTTGCAGTTTCTGGCAGTTATGAGTAAAGCTGCTATAAATGTTTGCATAGATGTTTTTGAATGAGTATAGTTCTTATCTCTCTAGGGCAAATATGTGGGGGTGGGATTGCTTACTGATTTGATAAATCTATATTTAACTTTTTAAGAGGCTGCCTAAATTTTTTTCTAAAGTGGCTGTATCGTTTTGCGTCTACCAGTAATGTGTAAGAATTCCAGTTCCAAACGCTTATCAACCATTGGTATATACGGGGCTTTTTCTTTTTCAATTTTAGCCATTCTAATAGGTGTGTAGTGGTATTTCATTGTGATTTTAATTTGCATTTCTCTGATGGCTAATGATGTTAAGCTCTTTTCATGTCTTATTTGTTACGTGTATATCTGTTTTGATCATATATCTGGTCATATTTTGCCCATTTTTAATTGGGTTGTTTGTTTTCCTGTTGTTAAGTTTTGAGAATTCTCTGTACTTTCTGTAGGTAAGTCCTTTGTCAGATACATGATTTGCAAATATTTTCTCCCAGTCTGCAGCTTGTTTTTTCATCTCTGAAGGTGCAGGTTTTTAAATAAAGATCACTGCAGCAGGTGGTGTTTTTAACCCTGCCCCTCTCTTCCTCACTCACCACATGCCAGCCATGCTGACCTTCTCTCAGTCTCCCCCCTCCCCCCCATCCCCCGCACTGCAAGAAGATTAAACTCTTTCCTTCTCCAGGCCATTTCCCCTGCTGTGTCCTCTGTCTGGAATATTCTTTCCCCTGTGTGCCATGAAATCTTGCCTACTTCCAAATCATGAATCTATCCTCATATATATAATTTAGAAGTTTTGTTTTCTTAGGGCTCCTGGGTGGCTCAATTGGTTGAGTGTCTGACTTTGGCTTGGGTCATAATCTCACAGTTTGTGGGTTTGAGCCCCATGTCAGGCTTTGCACTAACAACAGATTCTCTGTCTCCTTCTCTCTCAGCCCCTCCCCTACTCATGCTCTCTCTCTCTCAAAAGTGAATAAACATTAAAAAAAATTTTTTTTAAAGCTTAGTTGTTTTAGTATCCATGTTTAGATATCTGATTCACCTCAAATTAATTTTTTCATATGGTGTGAGGTAGAGATTTGAGAGTCATTACCCGCCCCCCCCANTACATAAATAAATAAAAAAATAAAAGAATTTGCTTTTCCCTTTAGATTGTTTTGATGCCTTTCTTCAAAAATCAAATGAGCATCTACATGTGGATCTGTTTCTGGGCTTTTTATTCTGTTTAATTGGTCAGTATGTCTATCTTTAAGCAATACCATACTTTACTGATTATATCTTCACAGTAAGTTTTGAAGTCATTGAGTTTTTCTGTTTCAAGATTTCTTTGGATATTCTATGTCTTTCGAGTTTTCATATAAATTTTAGAATTGGCTTGTCAGTTTTTACAAAAACAGAAACAAATTTGTTAGGATTTTGATTGGGACTTTAGGTCAGTTTAGAGAGAGTAAAATTTCTAAACACTATTGAGCTTTCCAATCTATGAACATGGTATATCTCCATTTTCTGTCTCCTGCTCTTCCTCTGGCTTATTTCTATTCCTTTTTCAGGTGTCATATCCTGAAGGAGGTCTTTGTTGCCCTAATTAGGTGATGTAGCTTCTGTTGTATTTTCTGGTGCCCCCTCTCCTTCTTCTTGGCACTAATCACAGTGGTAATAATTATTTGCATGATTATCTGTTTTATGTCTGTCTCCCTTTCCTAGATGATTAAGTTCTGTAAGGGCAAGGATCAGGTCTGCCTTGTTCACAGATTGGCACATAGTAAGCTTCCAATAAAGATTTATATATCTTTCTTTATATATCTTCAATAAAGATTTATAAATGAACAAATGCCTTCTTGTTCTTATGGCATAGATCTGCAGGTCACTGACTGTTGTCATTCACAATTTGATGCACACTTTGGTCTCTGCTTGCTAATGGAGAAACCAAGGCCTAATTCTCCAAACTCTTTCTAGGCCTTTTGCCTAATTCTGAGCTCCTACTGACATGTAGTGTATGTTGAGAACTTATGTGTACTTGACAGGTAGATGTGTATAATTATGATTTTAAAAAATGAAATTTTCAGGTAATGATTATAATACAGAGGATTAATATATTTGGGATTAAAAGGTATTGCTTTCATTGCATCAGTTGGAGCATTTGAAAAATCAGTGGCAGAGTCATGATTGAATCAGGCTGTGCTCATAATTAGAAAATGCCAAAGCCTGCAAAAAGTCGGGAAGTGGTAAGAACAGTGATGGAATTAAGAACCTCTTTTTTTTTTTTTTTCTTTTGTACGGTTTGAGAAGTTGGCAGTTGAGGGGCATTGTGTTAACTAATTGGTTTGTGGACGTCACTTGCATATATAGATTTCATTCTGCATTTTGATTATAAGCCGATGTATAGGCCTTGGTGTTAATTAAATCCCTGGGGGAAGCATTTCGAAGGAAGACTTTAGGAAGAACTTTCTGAGGAGGAATGAAATTATTCAGACATGTGGCCAAGGCATTTCGTGGAATGTCAGTGATTCAGAACAAGATGAGGGAGAAAAATATGGAAGAATGTAGATACTCTCATTTTAGTTGCACAACAGCCTGGAAAAGCAAGAGCAAATATGATCATTGTTATTATTTCCATATCGCATATCACAAGCTGAGGTTCAGAGAACTGCTATGATTGGCTTGAGATTACAGATCTGGCCAGTAGCAGATTCAGCTGTAGGTTCTGGACAGTTAATACCGTACTTTGTTTCCTGTATCTTGCCTGTGAGCCAACACTAGCTAGTTTCCTGTTAAAGACATTTGATCCAGGTTGAGGATAGGGTGAGAGTTTTGGGGTGACATTTGTGGTTTTGGAGACTATGGAGATATTCTTAGTGGTGGCAATGAATGCCACTTACTTAGCCGTGTATCAGTCAGTATAGTCTATATTACATTGTAATAACAAAAGATTCACAAATTTCAATGGCTTAACACAGCAAAAGCATATTTCTTGCTCACCTGATGCCACTGGTTTCATATCCATTATGGGTGGGCATTTGGCTTCTACTTATCTCAGTGATTCAAGGACTCAGCCTCATGGACTGCTATAGAGCTTGTTGTGGCAGCAATAAAATGCTCCCTCCTGGAAGTGACCCATCACTTCTGCTTTCAACGCATTGGCCAGAACTCATCCTATGACCTCGCTCAATCACAAATAGCCAAGGAAGTGCAGTACTACTTTGTGCACAGAAGTATTTGACAAATAGCATTAATGACTGCCGTGCATGCCAGGTCAACAAGTAGTTCATCTAATCCCACACAGACATGGAAGATAATAATGGGAGCTAAAGTTTATTGATTATTTACCATGTGCCGTATACTGTTTATCGAGAAAAGAACATTTAACTCCTACATCAGGTAGATACTGTAGTTATCTCCATTTTACAGATGAGGAAACTAAAATTCAGAGAGGTAAGTTATTTGCTCGAGGTCACACAGTAGAAAGTGGCGGAGCCAGTTTTTGAACCAAAGCTGTCTTGGCTGCAGAGCCCATGTTGTCATAACCCCATTGGAAAGATGAAAAATCTGAGGCTCAGGAAGTGAGTCAACGTGTCCCGGGTCATCCTGCCAGGAAGCAGCAAACCTTCATTCCTTCACCTTGCTGTG
Source organism: Crocuta crocuta (assembly GCF_008692635.1). Taxonomy (NCBI): domain Eukaryota; kingdom Metazoa; phylum Chordata; class Mammalia; order Carnivora; family Hyaenidae; genus Crocuta; species Crocuta crocuta. Next base: position 5,241,847 of record NW_027533280.1, read on the forward strand.
TTTGCCATGCAGATTCTGTTGGTAGCTACCAGCCAGCGCTCTCCCCTCCTTGCTTTCCTGTATAGACGACTCCAGACCCTTAGCCATGTGAGTCCCTGAAGTGACTATTGTGCTAGCCCATGAGGGCCAAATGTTAAATTCCCAGGGCTTTTGCAAGACATTACTGAAAGTAAAATTACACAAACTTACTTCAGTTAAACAAATTATTATTTATTTCAAACCAAGATAATAAATACTCAAAACTGCTCACTAATTACTTTGCTATTATTTGCTCTTAAGTTTACTTACATCCATCACATCTGTAGAAAGGAAATACTATATAATGATGTGGTATGTACATCCCTTCCTAGCTCTGCGTTCAGTGATGTCCAGTGGTGGATTGAAACTGGCCATAGTGGGAATATTTATACCACAGAATCAGGGCTTTTCCCCCCCACCCCCACCCCCATGCCCAGTTGTTACACATTCACTAGCACACCACTGCCTGTAGCCCGCCTGCTTCCCTGCCTGCCTTCACCTGCAGGCAGCACCATCAACGCCAGTCCAGGAGCAGCTGGTTCTGCCCGTGGGGCCGGGTGGGGGCAGACTAGCCCCCATGAGGCTGCTGCGTGGAGCTAACAGTCTGCATTCAACCTTGAAAACCTAATGCAAGGCTGATACCCCTTGGATCAAGCCACTGGTTCTCAACCTTGGCTATCCATTGGTATTACCTAAGAGAGCTTTGAAAAATACAGGCTTTCTACAAGACCCACCACCAGGGGATCTGATTTAATTGGTCTGGTGTGTGGCCCCAGGCATGAGGAGTTTTTAAAGCTTTCCAGCTCTAGCCAAAGTAGAGATTTATAGCTCTAAGCAAATCCAATGTGTGAAAAACCTGGGCCACCAAAGAAAACCTGGAGGATGGGTGGTTTAATTCTAGAAAGCTTTCTTGATTTTCCCAACAGTATTCTGTAAAGAACACTACAGGGCAGGAGATGGCAAACTTTGCCTTTAAAAGCCAGATAGTAAATATTTTTCACTTTGTGGGCCATATGGTCTGTGTCGCAGAATTCAACTCTGTAGTAGTGTGAAAGCAGCCATAAGCAAGATGTTAAAGAATGAACACGCCTGTGTGCTAGTAAAGCTTTAGTTACAAGATGAGGGAGCCCGATTTGGCCCCTGGGCCGTAGTTTGCCAATCCCTGTTTGTGGTGCTTCTTTGAATGGTGGCCATGCCTGTGCAAAGAGTTCTTAAAATTTGTGCATACGATCACCTTGAATGCTCCCACCAAGCTAACAGGTTGAAGTACTCTTCCAATCCCCTAATTCTTTTAACAGTTTTAACTGTTCTCTCATCTGATAGGCAAAAATCTACCATTGCCAGACACTTCTTTTGTGGTGAGGATCCCTTCTGTCTTGTTCTCCCGACATAGTACTTGACCGTTGGGCCCCACTTAACAAATACTTGTTGGATGAACACATTGATCAAATAAATAATATTTATGGGGCACCTGGGTGGCTCATTCGGTTGGGCATCCAACTATTCATACCAGGTCAGTTCATGATCTTGAGGTTTGAGGGATCAAGCCCTGCATCAGGCTCTGCACTGACAGCACAGAGCCTGCTTGGGATTCTCTCTCTCTCTCTCTCTCTCTCTCTCCCTCCCCCTCCCCCTCCCTCCCTTGCTTTCTCTCTCTCTCTCAAAATAAGTGAATAAACATTGAAAAACTAAATTACATTTACTGTTTTTTACAAAAACGTTATAGAGAATTTCAAATGTCCACAAAGAGAAAATAGTGTGGGAGATCACACAGCCATCTCACAAGTCCAGCACTGCATTGAATTTGCTTGCTTGGTTGAGCTTCTCTAAGTTCCACAGGGCTGGGACCATCTCCATTATCCTGTAGATTGCTCTAAGCCCTGGTGCTATGAACAGGGTTGGGTGTGCAATAGGTCCTCAGTGAATGTTGTTGGCTAAATGAAAGAGTGAATGAATGACAAGCTAGTGCATTTAGATGTGATTTATAGACTCCTAGCAGGTTCACTAGCAACTGCATGGACTTGGTAATGCTGTGGGGTAAATCATGACTCCTTCCGCTTCAAACACAAGTTGTCATGGTTCAGCATCTGCAGGGGATATCAGAATCCCTGGAGATCTTCACTCTCTTGGTTGCCCCGCCCCACTGCTAGGTGCCGGGCTGTTGAGGAGACTGGCATGTAGAGAAGCCTGGTAGAATCTAGCTCCCACCCACCCCAGCACTGCCCAGTGCCCCTTTGACACTTTATCTCCAGCGTCTTGAGAGGAAGGGAGTGACCACAGAAAAACATGGTCTAATTTAAACTAACCCTTTAAAAGTTACCAGGCTTACTGGAGATTAGTTTAGAGAGAGTATGTCGGGGGCCTACTTTGATTTGCAATTTGAGATAAATGTAGGAAACGTGTTTTTGCTTCCTGGGAAAGGATTATGTTGCTTTGCAAGTTGGGTCTTTGTCACTTTTGATTTTAGAGCACTTACTCATGCTTCTAGTAATGAGCAAAAACCAAACCACACTGAAACCCGCCCAGGAGGTCCTGCTGTCTCAGAAACCCAAAGTATTCTTTCTTCCACTGAACTCCTACGTCTGGATTCCTGCCTGTCACCTACCAGACTTTTAAGGGTTCTGCTCTTGGGCTGCATCAACACTGGTGGTTTATTTCAGATATAAACAAATCTTGTTAAAGTTGTTTAAAAACACAAAACAAAAAAACCCTAATTTAGTACCTTATGTTTTGGGGTAAATTGTTCTTTACCATACTGACTTAATAGGGAATGTAGCCTGTGCTCAAGTAACCTTTACAAATCACCCGGTAGTCCTCAACCAGGGTGGCAGTGTACTTGGTCAGATTTCAGATTCATTAAACATGATCATGGAGCTTAAAATGGAAGGCAGAATATGAGATAAGTGTATTTCCTATAAATAATTCCTTCTTACTTTCCCTTTCTACTAATTGGTCTGTTAAGAGAGGCAGGGTTTTAAGAAAATTTTTCCAATTGAAAAACATTTGTGTAAGTTATAACTCATGGTTGCTTTAATCAGAGGTGTCATTACAGATACGAATCACATACCCCTTGAATTGCCTTCCCAAATCCTTAGGTTTACTCTTTGCATGACTGGCAGTGAACCACTTCCACTGATATTTTAAAAGTACATGCTCTTTCCAGGTGTTATATGTTCCTCAAAAACAAATCACTACTGGGTGAGTAAATCACATTTTTGCAGCTAATATCAAAACACCGTCCTCCATCCTACATGCAGTCCCCTGCTGGAAGTTTCTGCTTGGACTGTCTGAGTGCTCTGGGCTCTAAATATAGCCATTTAAAAAGAAGATTATGGCCCGTCCACTTGGGACTGCTAAAAAGCCTTTCATGATAACTCTTGAAAGGCTGATGCCTTTAATCCTTAACTTTAATTTAAAGAAATTTCAACTCATATTCTATTTCCCACATTCTCCCTTCCCCCACCATTGTCCTCCCCTACGAATCTGTTAATTTCCCCTCTTCCATTAGTGAGGAGTAAGACTACGGTATAGTAGCTTCTGGAGCAAAGCTGTTTTAATTTCTTGCAAGGATGTTTTTATAGAAGAAAATCAAGTCAACACTCAAGAGTATACATAGCCCTTTACAGAGATAGGGAGAATTAATCAGGCCAGAAAGTTCGGAATATAAAAAGGGGGGGGTGGGGTGGTAGGAAGGATGTTTCATCAAACTGAACTGCTCTGGGAGATGCAAAGATAAAAGGATTTCCCTCTCCAAATGCCTTAAATATTGGCAGGCTGTGGGGTCAAGATTTTTTCTTTTGTTGTTATGGAAAGCCATACAGATAATTAATGCTGTTGAAAGAAGATTGTTCTGTTGGCGTCTGTGAGGCTGGCCCCCCAGTCTGGGATCTTCTGGAAAGAAACAAGTCAGGGAAAAAGTTATGTGCTGGGGGAGATCTTGCCAATTTACACCAGCAATAAATAATGTCCAAAGAGCAAACAGCCACTGGCTAGTTCCTCGTGGCTGCAGACACTTGATAGGGGAACACAAGTTAATGCTAGCAGTGAACTTTTAAATGGAGTGGAGGACTCATCTACCCACCCCCACCCCAGTGTGTCCCAGACTTCTTCTTTTAAACAGTCATTATTTAAGAAAGGAAGTTGCAACAGAAGCCCAGGAAGGTTATACATCGGCTTTGATATTTACAGTTTTTATTTTTTCCTATATGGATGGCCTTTGCTTTAATTTAATGAGCAGGAAATGTTTGATCCCTTCCTTAGATGTCAGATGCAGCCATGGGGTCTGGGAGTCCTGACCAGCCCTACTGGGCCCCCAGGAACCTTCTGTGACTCTGGCTGACCCAGTCCTGAAGGAACTGAGGAAAACAACCCCAGAGTATAGCAGGAATAACTAATGTTCACTCAGCACTCAGAATGTGCCAGATCTCATGCACTTTGTATACATTAGCTCCCTTAATCCTCATAAAACCCATGGAGGGTGGTGCTATTTTTGGTCCCATTGTACCCATAGAGAAACTGAGGCTCAGCAGAGTGAAGCTCACAGCTGGCAAATGTCAGAACTGGGATTTGAACTTTGGTAGTCTGGCTCCTGTTGATACTTTTTTTTTTAAATTAAGGTGAAATTCATGCAACATAAAATCAATGATTTTAAAGTGAGTAATTCAGTGACATTTAGTACATTCACAGTGTTGTATGACCACCACATCTAGCTAGCTCCAAAACCTTTCTATCGCCCAGAAGGAAACTCCATACCCATCAGCAGTCACTCTCCATTTGTCCCTCCTCCCCGTTGTTTGGGAAGGGAGTTATGTTGTCATGTGTTAGGGCACTTCTAGCTTTCAGTCCTGGGTGCAGGGAACATCCATCCATACATACATTCATTCTTTCATTCAGTGAGTTCATTCATTCAGCAAATGTATCTTGAGCACTAGTTTTGTGGCAGACACTGTGCCGGACACTGGGGTTGCATTGGTGAAAACACTCATGGTCCCCGCATTTTAAGCCTCACAGTCTAGAGATGGAGGACACATTTTTGGCAGACACTGCAAATTCAAATTCCTTCAAGTATCCAGTATGTAGGATTAATAAGGGACTCGGAGCAGATGTGAGACTATAGGGAGCGCTAGAGACAGTAGCTAATCAGAGAGTGGACTCCGAGGCTAATGGCTCTAATGATTGCCAAGCAGGAATGCAAGCACAGTGTGGTCAGATCTTCCTATTTTTTTAAAAAAAATTGTTTATTTATTTTGAGAGAGAGGACACAAGCAGGGGAGGGGCAGAGAGAGGGAGAGATAGAATCCCAAGTAGGCTCTGTACCATCAGCACAGAGCCCAATGCGGGGCTCAAATTCATAGACTGTGAGATCATGCCCTGAGCCGAGAGCAAGAGTCAGACACTTAACCAGGCTCCCTATATCTCCCTATTTTTAAAAAGAAACTGGAAATGTGGATCTTTGTATAAAATCCTTGATATTTAAGAGACAGCAGAAACTAAACAAAACACATTTACAAAAGGCCAAATGGGTCACCAGGTTATAAACTATGTTAGGGTTCTTCAGAGAAACAGAATGTGTGTGTGTGTGTGTAAAAGACATGTATTATAGGAAATTGGCTCACACCATGATGAAGGCTGAGAAGTCCCAAGATCTGCAGATGGCAAGCAGGAGACCCAGGAGATCCATTGGTATAATTCCAGTCCAAATACAAAGGCCTGAGAACCAGAGAGCCAACGATTTAAGTTCCAGTCTGTAACCAACAGGCTCAAGACCCAAGAAGAACCAGTGTTTTAGGCTGAATCTGAAGAAAAAAGCCAGGTAGGGGGAATGCCCCCTTACTAGCCAGAGGGTCAGCCTTTTGTTCTTGTCAGTCCTCAACTGACTGGACAAGGCCCACACACCCTGGGGAGGCAGTCAGCTTCACTCAGTCTGCCAATTCAAATATTAATCATATCTAGAAACACCCTCACAAATACACCCGGAATAATGTTTGATTGAATATCTGGGCACCAGTCAAGTTATAATAAAAATTAACCATCGTAAGTCCACCCCTTTCAGCTTGGCACCATTCACATTTCCTTTAAACCACATTTAATCTCCAGATAAATGTAATAACAAGGTCATAATTCCGCATAATACGACACAGCTATCTTGTGTACAACTGAAAATGCACTAATCTCTTCCTCAGAAGAGGAAGTAAAGTTGTAGTGAGGTTTACTCTTCTCTTGTTCTGAGCTGCACTCAAAACCAACAGCTTTTTAGGTCACGTGGTACATTGGCCAGAGTACTCCGCCCACATGAGGGCTGTGCTGCCTCCAGAATCTAAGGAGACACTAGCCATTCTGCCCTTTTGTTTGGCTGTAAGAAAGGGGCCAGATGTAACAGTTATCCTTTACCCTAGATAAGATACATCAACATGCCCCACACTACTGGACTTCTAGAAGTTTCACTAAGAAAGAAGACCCCTGCAGTAAAAAAAAAAATTTTTTAATGTTTTTATTTATTTTTGAGGGAGAAAGACAGAGTGCAAGTGGGGTAAGGGCAGAGAGAGAGGGAGACACAATATCTGAAGCAGGCTCCAGGCTCCGAACCCACAAACCTTGAGATCACCACCTGAGCCAAAGTCATACACTTAATCAACTAAGCCACCCAGGCACCTGGATTTTTGTCATTTTTTAATTTTCCATCCTCTAACACAGAGATCTTACCAGTAAGTTTTGGTACTTCTTGCTCATTAGATCCAGTTAGCATAATGTCACCAATATAATGAATCAGGGTGAAATCTGGTGCAAGATTCCTGCAAACTGAATTATGACATAGGGCTGGAGAGCTGATATGCCCCTGAGGTAGGACAGTAAAGGTGTATTGCTTGCCTTTCCAGCTGAAAGCAAACTGCTTCTGGTGGGCCTTATTAATAGGTATGGAGATAAAAGCATCTTCCAGATCAATAGCTGCATACCAGGTACCAGGGGATGTGTTAATTTGCTCAAACAATGAAACCACATCTGGCACAGCAGCTGCAATTGGGAGTCACTGTCTGGTTAAGCTTACAATAATCCACTATCCTTCTCCAAGATCTGTCTGCCTCTGCACAGGCCACATAGGCAAACCGAATGGGGATATGGCAGGAATCACTACCCTGTGTCTTTCAGGTCCTTGATGATGGCACTGATCGCTGCAGTCTCACCTCTCTTGTTGTATTGCTTTGGATTCTCTATTTTCTTAGGTAGAGGCAGTTCTGTTGGCTTCTGATTGGCCTTTCCCACCATAATTGCTCTCACTTATAGGTCAGGGAGCCAGTGAGGGGATTCTGCCAGCTGCTAAGTATATCTATTCCAACTATGTGTTCTAGGACAGGGGAAACAGCCATGATGGGGTTGGGAACCACTGGGCTCACTGAGACAGGCCTGAGCTAAAATTCCAACAATCACCAGACCCACATAAGCCCCTACTCTGATGATGGACCCTAATGACATTTTGGGTCTCGCGGAATTAGTATCAGAGCCAATATCCAGTAGTACCCAAAAGATCTGATTGTTTTCTTTTCCCTGTGTATAGTCACCCTGGTAAAAAGGCCAAAGAGTCCCTTTGGGGAAAGCTAGGAGAAAGATTTCACAGTATAAATTTTCAGTAGTATGCCAGAGTCCTTCCTCAAGGGGACTCGGCCTCCCTTTCAGTCAAGGGATTCTGGGTCTGTAAACTGCCTCAAGTCTGGGAATTGATTGAGGGGCTGTGACTTTCTCTGTTTTTATGATTTGGGTTAGACTTTTGTTAACTTGACCTAGAACTTTCTGTTTATACAGATCAAGTTAGAATTTAGTGAAGTTTCCCATCTGTTCCACTTCTAGGAACGCTATCATGGTCTGGGGGAGCCACACTACTCTGATTGTAGCTTTGACTCTGCTGTGTCCATTACAGTCACCACACTCATCTTGCCTTTGGTGGTTGAGTGCCATCACTTGGCCTTTGCTGCACTGGGATCCAGTTATTCCCATTGCGTTTATGATTCCCAATTCAGTGACTACAGTTACCACTGTGAGGTTCGCCTTCAGAGACCAGCGATCACAGAGCTCTTCAAGATTGCCAGGGCTCCCCTTCCAAATTCATTTCTCACAGCTGTAGTGAAAAGTGTCTTCTGAACCCTCCCAGGGTGGGTGTGTAGGTTTTAAATGACAAATCCACTCTAACATTCCAGTCTCCTTAAGCCTTTGAATCTCTTCCCCTACATTATACTAAGGCAAGTCTGACATTTCCAGTTCACTCACTGTGGGCCACTTTCTGAGCCACTTTTCAGCCAGCCAACCAACCAATTAGAGCCCTTTCTGACTCCCCAAGCTGCAACATGAAATCTAGAATCTCTGCTTAATGAGCCCCTGTCAATAAACTTGGCCTGATCCAACTGGATGTACCTTCCACCATTGTACCACATTCTTTCTTTCCATTCCCACATATATTCCTAAGATTTCTGTCTTTATAAATTAGAAATCACAAGTAGTTCTTTTGGAGTGTAACATACCTCTTGATGGATCAGACCTTTGTATCTCACCTTTAGAGGCCTGCTGGGACTTGACCCTAGTTATAGGTCTAGGAGCAAAAAGGGGCTGTGGAGGAGGGTCCTGGAGAGAGTTTAGCTTTGCCTCAAATGACACCTGCTTCAGGGGAGGCCGTTACAGTTTCCTCAGGCAATGTAAGTTTGATCCCCTCTGATAAGGGATGGAGAAGTCATTCCTTCTGTGGGCAAGGAGGTCCTCTTTCAGTAGCAAAGAAGCCTCATCAGAATTTAGGGCTTCAGGGTGCCTCGGTGACTCAGTCAGTTGAGTGTCCAACTCTTGATTTCAGCTCGGGCCATGATCCCAGGGTTGTGGGATCGAGCCCTGCATCAGGCTCCACACTGAGCATGGAGCCTGCTTAAGATTCTCTCTCTCCCTCTGTCCTTCTCTCCCACTTGCACTCTCTGCTGGGGAGTTCATCTTACATTGTAATTCAGCAAGTTGCAGGATGAAAATTCTCCTTCTGGAGGCACATAGAAGCTTACAGATCATTTATGCAGTGCTTGAGCTGGGAATTCGAATCCCTGAATTCATCCTTTTCTTTCCTACTTTGTCCAGCAACATTAGGAGCAATCAGCTCATCTCACTGTAATTCATTATTTTGCCAAAAATATTGGAAGTACCATGTACACAGCCATTCAGATCCCTGCTTCTTAGAAGTGGTTGAGTAGGAGTACCCAGTGGTGATATTTTGTGTTCCTCTATTGCCAGATCACACCATGGACTATCAGTGCTCTTTTGACTTGGGGAAGTAGAATCATTAAAGTCCTTAAATCTATTCAGATTAGTTAGCCAGCTCCGGGAAGCCCAGTATCAACTCAGAAAACTCACCCTTAAAATTCTGTCCCTTTAGACCACTCTCAGTACCAAAATCTGCATTAGGCTTCTCCAGAGAAATAGATCTATCCAACAGGAAGGTGTGTGTGTGTGTGTGTGTGTGTGTGTGTGCGCGCACAAACATTTATTATAACGAATTGGCTCCTGGAATTCTAGAGACTGAGAAGCCTCACAAGCCCCACAAGCTCTCTCCAGGAGAGCTGATGGTGTAGTTGAACCAAATATGCCCAGAGTGATGCAGGCTCTGATAGAGATGTGAAGGAAATGTCTGGGGAGAGCAACTGAAGTCTGCTTGCAGAAGCCAGGAAGGGCTCCCTGGAGGAAGTGATACTTGAACTATGTTGTGAAGGATGAGGAAGGGTTTGCAGGAAAACTAGGTGGGAAAGGGAACTCCTGGCATAAAGAACATGTGTGATTGGGTTCCTACAGCTAGTTCAATGTGACCTAAATACAAGAATCAGTGTGAGGACATGATTGGGGCCCATGTGGACTGTGAGGTAGGAAGGCCACCCTGAGGGCCCATAGGAGCTATCTAGGGCTTTGAGCAGGGGAGTGGCAGTATATGCTAGAAAGACTACTCTGGGAGTTGTTTATTGAACACCTACTGTGTGCCAGGCCCTGGGGTTTCAGTGGTGAGGACAGAGGAAGTCCCTCCTGGAGCTGACGTTCTAGAGGGAGAGTAAGACCATACATGATAGAAAAGTGTAATATGTGGTCAGTCTGCGGTAATAAGTGATATGGGAAGGGAGGTGGAGGTGCCAGGGTGTGTGTTAAGGGAGTGGAGTCAGGGTAGAGCTAAGGTGGTTTTAAATAGGGGACCACTGAGAAGGTGACTCTGGGGCCCTTGAAGGATCTGAATATGGCAGCCATGAGGATATCTTGGAGAAAGCATTCCTGGTAGAGAGAACCACCAATGTGCTATGTAAAATTGCACAGCCACTATGGGAAACAGTTTAGTGGTTTCTCAGTAAATTAAACATAGAATTACCATATAACCTAGCAATTCCACTCCCAGGAATGTACCCAAAAGAACTGAAACAGCTATTCAGACAAAAACATGCACGTGAATGTTCATAGCAGCATTATTCACAATAGCCAAAAGATGGGAACAACAGTCTCCACCAACACTGGATAAACAAAGTGGATAAACAAAACATGATCTATCCCTACAACGGAATATGATTCAGCCAAAAAAGGGAATAAAGTACTGATATAAGCTACAACATGGGTACACTTTAAAAACAGTATGCTAGATGAAAGAAGCCAGTCAGGGGCACCTGGATGGCTCAGCTGGTTAAGTGTCTGACTTAACGATTAAGCGATCAGGCTCAGGTCATGATCTCTCAGTTCATGAGTTCAAGCTCCACGTTGGGCTCTGTGCTGACAGCTCAGAGCCTGGAGCCTGTTTCAGATTCTGTGTCTTTCTCTCTGTCCCTCCTCCACTTGTGCTCTCTCTCTCTTTCTCTCTCTCTCTCTCAAAAATAAACATTAAAAAAAACTTTTTTAAAGCCAATCATAAAAGACCACAGAGTGTATGATTTCATTTCCACAAAATGTCGAATAGACAAATCCACTGGGACAGAATGCAGGGTTGCCAGGAGCTGGGGGGAAGAGGAAATGGGAAATGAGTGCTTACTGGGTTTGGGGGTAATAAAAATATCTGGAACTAGATAGAGGTGATTATTGTACAACATTACGAATGTACTAAATGACACCGAATGAAACACTTAAAAATTTTTTTACATATATTTATTTTTGAGAGACAGAGTGAGACAGAGCACGAGTGGGGGGAGGGACACAGAAAGGAGACACAGAATCTGAAGCAGTCTCCAGGCTCTGAGCTAGTGTTCAGCACAGAGCCGAACACGGGGCTCAAACCCACAAACCGTGAGATCATGACCTGAGCTGAAGTTGGATTATCAACCAACTGAGTCACCCAGGTGCCCCTGAATGAAACACTTTAAAATGATTCAAATGTTAAGTTTTATATTATATGTACTTTACCACAATTAGTGCCTGTTGAAGGGAGGGCGAGGAAGCTGGTGTGCCTAGAGCCCAGGTAAAGACTTTAGCCTTTACTGCCAGTAAGCTGGGAGCCATGGAAGGCCAGAGCAGACTAGTGAAGTCATGGACTTGGCTGCTGGCTCTAGCTGCCATTGGAGAATAGACTCAAGGGATTGTGGGTAGGAGACCCATGAGCAGGCTACTATAGCTGCCCATACATGTGGGGAGGGGGACAAGAAGCAGTGGAGAGGGTGAGAAGGGATGCAATTTTTAGCTATAATTTAAAAGTCGGAAATGAATGAATGAATGTCAAGCCAATAGGATTTGCTGATGGGCTGCACATAAGATGTGAGGGGATGAGAAGGCATCTAGGGTAATCTGAGGTTTTAGCCTGCGCCAAGGGAAGGGTGGAGCTGCCCTTTCCCAAGTTGGAAGCACCTGGGAGAGGACTAGGTAGGTTTACGGAGGAGGCCTCAGCTTGGGGCCGGGGAATTGTGGGCAAGCAGGGCAGCTGCACCAACCTCACCAGAGCAGATGACAGCCAAGGTCTGGTGGTGAGGGGAGCAGGCCTGCACTGAGCGGGGCCTCAGGCGAAGCTGCAAGGGCCATGGGGTCAGGGAATTTTGTGTCCAAAACTAAAGTGATAGGAACATTATCAAGCCTCCATCGGGAACCAGGCGCTGAGCTCTTTGCCTGTGTCATTTCGTTGAACTGACACATTGCCCCCCTTGAGTTTGCAATAGTTGTTAACCCATTTTACAGGTGGGTGTGGAAGGCTCAGGGAAGAGACTTGCCCACGGTCACCCGGCAAGTAAGTGGCCAGCTGGTATTTAACCTCCAGGAATCTGTTTCCAGAACCCAGCACTTGCTTTTCAGGGGGTCTCTCTTCCAGGGCAAGAACTAATGCCTTTGAAGGCAATGCAGGAATGTGCAGGTTTTTGCTGTTATGAGTCCCAGGTGGGTGGGAAGGGGGTCAGGGTTTGGTCTAAGAATCCCCTGCTTAAGGGGCGCCTGGGTGGCTCAGTCGATTAAGCGTCTGACTTCGGCTCAGGTCATGATCCCGTGGCTTGTGGTTTCAAGCCCCGCATCAGGGTCTCTCCTGTCAGCATGGAGCCTGCTTTGGTTCCTCTCTGTCTCCCTCTCTCTCTGCCCCTCCCCAGCTCATGCATTCTGTCTCAAAAATAAATAAAAACATCAGAAAAAAAAGAAAAAAAAAAAGAATCCCCTGCTTAAAGGGCGGTGGGGGTAGTTCAGGGCCAGAGGTAAGAGACTTTGGTCCAAGGCAGTCTCATTGCCCTCCTCCTTATTCTGCTGATATTATTATAATTATTGTTATAATCAAGTTGAATTAAAGTCCATCACTTTGGGGAAGGGAAAATTCTGGAAGGGAAATCACCAAAACTTTAGTAGGGGGTTGTTCCTGGATGATGAGATTTTTCAAAAGTTTTTATTATGGAAAATTTTAGACATCCACAGAAACAGAAAAATACAATGAATCCCCCTGTCCCAGTCATCCAGCACCAACTGCTGTCAGCATCCTGCTGTTCTGGTCTCATTTATCCAACTGTCCCCCTCCACTTTTTTTTCTAGAATGTCCTGAAGAAAATCCCCTAGATGGTGGTGGATTTTGAGCGATCATTATTTTTGATTACTCTGGATTTCCTAGTTTGTGTACAGAGATTTGTATTTTTTTCATTGGCTTTAAAACTTGCTGAACTTTTAAGGTGCCCAATCTCTGGGCACCTGTGTTTCCTCATCTATAAAATGGGCCTGCTAAGAGGAGTCAGTGAGCTGATCTCTGTAACACATGCCACAGCACAGGTGCTGCTGTTTGCATTATTATTTTGAAAGAGGTATACTTTTTAAGGCATGGATTCTGCTTTGGGGCTCTTGACCACAGTGTGAGCTGCTCTGCTCAGAACCACCATCCACTTGCCCCACATGGCATATACGTGCACAGGACATGGTGGAAGCCCAGGCTCTGTGCTCCTGGCTGGGAGACCCTGCGCTGGCACCCAGCTTCTCAGTTTCCACATCTGTATGTTGAGATCGTCATGGCACCCATAAGGCTGCCCCTGAGGGTTGCTTTGCATGAATGGAAGGAACTAGTGTGAATAAAGATGCAGTACAGTGCTTGGCGTATGGTCATTGTTGATTGGCACCCTCTCTCCAGACTTTGTTTGGGGATGAGCATGGGGCCAGGGCAAGAGTGAGGAGTGGAGCTACCAGCCCGTGGAACAAGCTTTGGCCACCATACAATACGGTCAGGTCACCTGGGCCCAGCTCTGCTGTGACATTTTAGACAAGTGTCTTAACCTCCCTGGGCACCCACGTGAAAGGCTCTAGCCTGGGCTATAGAAAGCTGCAGAGTCTGGGGCTGCAGCTGCCGGGACTCCTGCCCCCCTTTGCCTCCCCTCCCCTAACAGCGGCCACAGCCAGGCGGGCCGGTCGGCGGGCGGGGCTTGGCATGAGGACCAGCAGATGCCAGTCTCGCTCTGCGCACAGATGTATCTGCCAGGTTCTGATGGGGAGAAGCGATCTGGGAGTCGCTCACTTCATTGATAATTAAATTCAAATTAAGAGATTTGCATTTATCAAAAGCCTGTTTGACAAGGTGTCACTGTTCCCATCCAGCACCCGGGCAGGCGCTGGGGAGCCTGGGGAGTGGGCAAGGGGAGGCGCAGCTTCAAGAAGATAGGGAGGGAGTAACGGGTAGGTGCAGGGGAATGGGGAGAACAGCAGCAGGGCTGCCTGTCAGCCCTTCATTATCACAGAGGGTCATGGCTCAGCAGTAAATGGGATGAAACACTGTGTGGCCTTCATCAGACTGCTTAACCTTTCTGAACCTCAGTTCCCCACAGCAGCCCCCAGGGGCTCCTTCCAAAGAGATGGACTGCTACTCTTTGGCTTTGGGTTAGGCAAGGAATCCCCACACCTGCCACCCTTCCTGGCTGGGAGCAGGAAGGCCACGGA
>NW_027533280.1:5256276-5279318 GCF_008692635.1 Crocuta crocuta
TGGTGCTGCCCCTCCTCCACCTCCCTTCGCCCCTCCGCCAGCTAGTGCTGCCAGCTGTTGTGAGTCAGCTGATGGTAGCTCCCCGCTCTCCCCCTGGCCAGGGAATTCTCAGCCTCCAGGAGCGCTTGCCCAGACATGTGCCATCCCACCCCACCCTGGGGGCTCACTGTCTGATTCAGGGGACCAGCAGCCCTGCCCCTTCCTTCCAGACAGGACTATCCTATGGTACCATTCACCCTTCAGAGCTCCGCCTCTGAACCCACTTCTCTGCCCAGCTTCTGCCCCCTCACTCCCCGCAGCTTCCTTCTGAGTGTCTTCCTTCCATGAATCACCTGTACAAGAGTCCCCACCTCAGGTTCTGCTTTTAGAGCAACCTAACCAGGACAGAACTCAGTCTGGACTCCAGTCCTGTGTCTTCAGGCCTATGTGATCTCTAGCAGGCTGTCAGCCTCCCTGAGCCACATGGGGCACATGAGGATAAGATAGACCCCACTTCTGGGGCGCCTGGGTAGCTCAGTCAGTTAAGTGTCCGACTCACGATTTCAGCTCAGGTCATGATCTCATGGTCGTGAGATTGAGCCCCATGTTGGGCTCCACACTGTCAGTATTCCTGCTTGGGATTCTCTCTCTCCCCTTCTCCCTGTCTGCCCCTCCCCTGCACACTCTGTCTTGCATGTACACACTGTCGCTCTCTCAAAATAAATAAGCATTAAAAAACAAAAAGATAGGCCCCACTTCTTTGGGTTGTTTTCTGGGATCACAGAAAATTATGGATGCGGCATTCCTTCTTGTCAAACTGGAGGCTGTCTTCAGAGACAAGAAGGATCCTATTGGTCTGAGGGGTCCAAATGTGCTCGGTAGGAGGAGAGTGGAGAGGGTTTGGGGAGGAGAAAAGAGAGAGGTATGTGCTGGGGACATTTCCTGCCTCCCTGGGTTGGGATAGGCTACAGAGAGTGGATGTTGCAGGCCCAGTAAGAGAATTAGCAAATGGCATTTGTGGCAAAGAGAACTATGTGGGCATAGCCTGAGGGTGAGATACCCAGAGAAGGTCCGTGGGGCTGGAGCATCAAGGCAGGTTAAGGGGTTCAGTGGGAGAAGGAGGTGGGCAGGGCCATGAGGTTGTGATGAGGGGCCCAGACTTCGTCTTGAGTGCAGTAGGGGCCATGGCTGGGTTTTGAGCAGGAAGTAGTGTACTGTGTTTTTTTGTTGTTGCTGTTGTTTTGTTTTGTTCTTATTTCTAGGAGAGAGAGAGAGAGACAGCATGAGCAGGGGAGGGTCAGAGAGAGAGGGAGACACAGACTCTGAAACAGGCTCCAGGCTCTGAGCTGGCAGTCAGCACAGAGCCCGATGCGGGGCTCGAACCCACAAACCGCGAGATCATGACCTAAGCGAAAGTCGGACGCTTAACCGACTAAGCCACCCAGGCGCCCCTTGTAGTGTACTGTGTTTTAGATTTTAGAAAGGTACTTAGATTTTAGACATCTTGGTAGAGGCATCCCTCCTTCTACTCCTTGAGGGATATACTCTTTTGTGGTTAAGTGAGCAGACTTTGGATACAGACACTTGTGCCTGCCACTCCTTGTTCAAGAACCCGGATAAAGTATTTGCCTTTTCCAAGCCTTAGTTTCCCCAACTGTAAAATGGGCATGATGCTGTCTCCTTGGGGCAAATAAGACTATTATACAGATGACTAACATTTGCTGGACTGCTGCATGGAGAAGAGTTTAAAGGGGCCCAGCATGGAGGTGGGACCAAGGAGAAGCTGGGCCTATGGTCCAGGTGAGAGACTGTGCAGGGCCCAGTGAGCACAGCTGTGAGGGTGGGGGGTGCAGAGGGGCAGATTCAAGAAATGTCCAGGTAGCAGAATGTTGGGGATTTAGTGATAGATATGTAGATGAGAGAGAGATGGTCAAGGACAGCTCCTAGGATTGGAGGGCTAGGTAGGGGATGGAGTCCTTCCTGAGATGCAGGAATGTCCTCACACTCCTTGGAATCCTCCAAATAAAGAGGTTAGTGCTCATGTTGGGGAGAAGTATAACCTTCAGTTGCTGTGTGATTATGGGCAAGTTGCCCTTCACCTGTGGTCCTTAGTTGGGTCATCTAAACAATTGTAACATCCTTCCTGGCACTGAGAGTCAAAGCATCTGTGTGGTGGGCGAGATAAAGAAATGTTGTCATCACCATGGATATTCCTCTAAGGAAGTGGGTCTGTCTGTAGCAAGGAACACCAATGTCAGACTCCAGAAGGAACAGTCTATATAGTGGGTCTCCGGGCAGTTGTGAAATTGCCCTCCCTGGGACACCCAATGATCCGGGACACCTGGTTCAGCAACAGGCTTATGTTCAGAACTACGGGCTGTCGAGGTCATTGTTACTGAAATTGTTGCTTTTCAAGCTCTGCATTGAGGCGAAGCCTTCTGGACCCTCCGAGGGTGCTCTTCTGTGGCGGTGGGAGGTCCTGGCTTTATTGGATCTCTTTCCCCACCCCATCTCAAAACCAGCCGGATAGCTTCTCCTTCCTTGGGAGGCTTTTGTATTGTGGCAAAGAAAACCTGATATAAGAAAATCTGTTATACAAAGTGGATAAACAAAGAGATGACTGGAAGCATTGCACAGGCCCACCCATTCCTTCCACAGGGCTCAGCTTCCCAAAGTCATTTCAAATAGGATAAGCTTTCAAAAGAATGGTTTCCTCTAAGAAACTGCCTATTGTGTTAAAGGCACGGGCCCACCTTCATTCTGCTGAAGGGTTGTTCCTAGTTATAAGTCCTAGGTGTCAAAATCAGACAGACTTGGGTTCAAATCTTGACTCTGCTTTGAATTAGCTGTGTGATCTTAGGTAAGTCACTTGACCCCTCTGAGCCTCTATTTTCTTAAGTGTAAGAGATATGAACAGAGGTGTTGGGAGAAGCAGTGAGGTGGTCATGGAACCAAGACTAGAGTAAATGTCAGTATTTGGGATTTCCAGTAGCTTCTCTGTTCTTTTCATCCTGATTCTGGTTCAGGTCCCCTTCCCTCACCTTGCTCCTTATAGAAAATTTTCCAGTGTTGAGAAGTTCTTTGTCAACCGTGCTTACAAAAGCAGCAGAAGAGTTGAGGGGAGCTGGAAATCTACTCAACAACTTTCCGAGCACCCATGTAGAGCTTTAGAGGGGCCCAGTTTCCTGAGCAGCACACCCAGGACTGTGCTGACAGGGGACAGCTGGCATGGAGGCAAGTCTCACCTTTCCATCAATTTGGTAGATTGATCTGGCAGCAAAGAGACTTTTTGGAGTTTTACTGAGGTTTTTCTTAAAAAAAAAAAAAGGTTTATAATACAACCTGTCAAATCGAGAACTCCCTCTTGATGCAGAGAAATGTATACAGAAGGTGATTTTAGTTTCCTGGCCATGGTGAAGTCAGGTGTTCAGAAGTAGTCAGCTACCAGCTTTGTAGCTGGGTGTGCCCTCCTTTTTCATATGAATGGGTTTCATCCAGTTGACACTCTCAATTTACCCACAAAACCAGAAAAATAAAATAAAAAATAAAAAGCAAAAAATGCCACAGCTAAATATAGACACTGCACTGGCAGGCTGAGTTGGTCTTAAGTTAGGGGAACAAGGAAGGCAGGATTAGGGTGGACATTTTTTGCATGATTGGAATTGCGAGGATCTGCAGCCTTTGTCATACCTTGCCTGGGGCTCCAGGGCTGCAGAGGACTCTGATGTGACCTCAAAAGCTGTGTGACCTTGGGTGGGTTATACCACCTCTCTGAGCTTTAGTGCTCTCCTCTATAAAGTAGTATCATATCTTTTTATGATGTTTCAGGTTTGACTTTCCCGTGGCTCAGTTTTCCCACCTGGGCACAGTGCTGCCAAGTGAGTGGGATCCTGTGACACCTGTGGGACATATTTCTCCATTTTCATCTTTCTTATCATCTCCAGAGATGAAAAGAGGTGTTACATGAAGGGAGATCTTCTTTGTTGGTTACCAAGCCTTGATTTCTTAGGTCCTTAGAATTAAAATTACAATTTAAACCTGTATCTTAGGTACAAAGTAGGGGCTCAGGTGCTTAGTTCAACGATCTCCCTCCCCCAGTCACACACAGACACATACGTCTTGGTAGAGGTGTCCTTTCTTCTCTCTTCAAAGGAGACAATCCTTTTTTTTTTTTTTTTTTAAAGTAGGCTCAACACCCATTGTGGGGCTTGAACTCACGACCCCAAGATCAAGAGTCTCACACTCTACTGACTGAGCCAGCCAGGCACTCTGTAAAGGAGACAGTCTTTTGTAATTATTAAGTGAGCAGGCTCTGAACACAGATACCTGTGCCTGCCACTTGTTTGATAACGCAGGTGAACTGTTTTCCTTCTCCAAGCCTCAATTTCCCCATCTGTAAAAGAGGCATGATACCATCTCCTTGGGCTAAATGAGACGATAATAAAAATATTTACTGAGGACTTGCTCTCTGTTTGGCCCGGTGCTGTAAGCATCATCTAAGTATCTAAGCATCTAAGAACGGTCCTGTGAAATGAGTACCTATATTATCCCCATGTTTCAGGTGGGGAAAACTGAGGCTCATAGAGATAATTTTCTCAGGTCACATAGCAAGTACGTAGCAGTTTAAGTCCCAGCTCTGGGCAATTTCAAAGTCTGGGCCCTTGAGCTCCCACATTATGTGACCTCCTAATAAATGTCAAGGTCTCAGCTCCATGCATGGTGTGTAGTAAGCACCCAGTAAATGTTGGCTGCAGTGGCCATGACAATGGTGGTGATGCTTGGGCAACCTTTGCTAGGGGGCAGGGGGACAGAATGTAGGATGGATTTCCTGGCGAGTTCTATCATGGATTCATAAATTTCCATCAGATTTCCAAATGGGAAGTCTCACGCTGAGATGAGCCACATGCAAAATACAGCTTTCTCATCTAGAATAAAAGGGATATATTTATATATACACACTCACACTTTGGTATCTCAGAAGCCAGGCAGAATATTGTAAAGCAATGTACAATGGCATAAAATATCGTCCCAATTTAATCCATCTATCTAGTGTTCCATCTAATTACTATATTAGAAAAGTCTTCAGACCATGTATTGAACATTATAAATGGGAATAAAATGATTCTGGTAATGGCTTAATAAAACAGGTGAGGTAGCTCCGTCTGTCTGCCTGTATCCTTGGACCATGGCCAGATTGATTTGTCAGGGAAGGGGAAAAAAAAAAAAAGAAAGAAAGAAAAGAAATGGGCTTGTGTTGTTGCACTTTGGAGATTGTCTCCATTAGGGGCCTTTGATTTTATTCTTGTTTTTCCTTATGAGAAGTGGTTATCGGTTCCTTTTGTTAACAGCAAAATATGTAGAACTGATGGAAAAACTGACAGCAGCCGTTTCATATTTTATAAAACCGCTCCCGGCTTGTAATTTGCCGGTTGGGATGAATCGAGGAACTCTGAAACTCCTGGTGAATTTGCAGATGATGTCTGCAGTCTTGTCTGAGGGCGTGTGTAACCACCAGGATTTAGCTGCTCTGAGAAGCTGCAGCTGGGGGAGGTAGAGGAAGCCCAGGGTCAAGAAATTATACATCAACCATTTGGAACTAGAGTGCACCAGCCAGAGGAGATCTGAGCCATCAGATGGTCTTTCTTTGTGTGCCTAGATAGGTGTTTGCTTTTTCAGAATCTCTGAAGCTTTCAATATAAATCATAAAATGACTTTCCCTGCTTCCCTCACTCCAAGTGCTCCATGTCTTTATACCTTGAGTCCTTGTTCCCTTCCCTTAAAAGCTGCCATTGCTATTGAGACTTGACGCATCCCTGGCTGAATTTGCTCTTGGCTCTGGAGTTGGTAACCAGCAACCAGTGACAGGTGAGCCACACTAGCCACAGTTGTGTATCCCTCTCCCCTTCTCAGACGCTGCACCGTGATGAAGGAGAAAAAACACCCCTTACCCCAAGTGCTGTGCTTTATTCCAGCCCCAAACTCTAATTTCTTGCTCCAAGTAGACCAATATGCGGGTGTTGGAGGTTAAATTCCAGTGCACCTAGGAGGTGCCCATCCTTTACAGAGGTCTAGCATTCACACCAAGCGTCATCTGCGTTGTCATGGCTACGCGGGCCCAGGACCCCAGAGACGGGAGCGCAGAATTAATGGCAGTCCCGAGTAAAGGATTCCTGTCTTGGCGAGGTTGATGGATTACATTGATGTACCATTTGTCATACTGTAATTGTTCTGGCAAATGTAATACCCACTAGTATAAACATTGTACTGCTTTGCTAATAAAACCCAAAATAGGAAGAGAAAGGATGATACAGTGTTATGCTCACTTAAAGAGACAATGCCTCCTTTCCAAGTTGGAGCCCACTTCTTCTTCCAGAAGGCTCGGTGCTTGATGCCTTCTCCATCGATGTGCACACATGTGCTAAGCAGCTGTCCAGCACCCGCCTTCCCAGCACGTGTGGTGTGGCATGTGTGTACAGATATCTTCTTTCTCTAAGTCTCCCTCTCTGTCTGCTTCTCCCATGATTCTTCTTCTTGGGGTTTTCATCCAGTCAAACTGGGAACTGACTGACTCGCTATAGAGAGGACATGACATCGGGGTGCCTGGATGGCTCAGTCGGTTAAGTAAGCGTCTGACTTCAGCTCAGGTCATGATCTCATGGCTCGTGGGTTTGAGCCCCATGTTGGGTTCTGTGCTGACAGCTCAGAGCCTGGAGCCTGCTTCAGATTCTGTGTCTCCTTCTCTCTCTGACCCTCCCCTGCTCATGCTGTCTCTACCTCTCTCTCAGATATAAATAAAACATTTTAAAAAATTAGATTGTGAGGCTCTTGAAGGACTATTCCTATAAGTAATGCCCTCAGCTGCAAGTAACTGGAAACTCCACCAGTGGTGCCTTAAACTTATGGGTGCATTTTTTTTAAGAAACTTTATTTTGGGGCGCCTGGGTGGCTCAATCAGTTAAGCGGCTGACTTCACTTCAGGTCGTGATCCTGCAGTTCATGAGTTCAAGCCCTGCTTCGGGCTCTTTGTCTCTCCGCTGCTCATGTACACGTACTGTGTTTCAAAAATAAACAGTAAAAACATTTTTTAATAAAAAAAATAAAGAAAATTTATGTTTAGAGCAGTTTGTGGTTCACAGAAAAATTGAGCAGAAAGAACAGAGGCTTCCGTATGCCCTCTGCTCCCCCGTGTGTGTAGTCTCCCACATCAGCACTCCTCACCAGACTGGTGCATTCGTCACACCTGATGAGCCTATGTTGGCACACCATCACCTCAGACCCACAGTCCCCTTCAGGGTTCACTCTTCATGCTGTATATTCTTTCTGTACATTTGGACAAACGTGTAATGACATGTATCTACCACTAGAACATCAAATAGAGTATTTTCACTGCCCTAAAAATCTTGTGTGCTCTGCCTATTCATCCTTCCCTCCTGCTGACCCCTGACAACCCCTAATCTTTTGACTGTCTCCATGGTTTTGCCTTTTCCAGAATGTCCTATAGTTGGAATCATACAGTATATAGCCTTTTCAGATTGGCTGCTTTCACTTGATAATATGCCATTAAGTTTCCTCCATGTCTTACATCATGTGGTAGCTCTTTTTTTTTTTTTTTTTTTTTTTTTTTTTTTTTTTTTTCAATAAAAAATGCCCCTGATGGGGTTAAGGGAGAAAAGACATGCATGGGGCAGCTGTGGGGGTCTAAGAGTGGGTTGTGCTTTTTTAGAGGCTGTGGGAAAGTAGAGCTGTTTCATGACAACAAGATTTTCAGTAACTTTCTCTTGTGTTTGGTTTTCGACTTCAGNTTTTTTTTTTTTTTTTTTTTTTTTTAGCACTGAATAATAATACTCCATTGTCTGGGTACACCACAGTTTATCTGCTTACCAACTAAAGGGCACCTTGAGGGTTTGTTTTTCTCACGTGACAAAGTTCACAGGTATGCAACCCTCTGTCTTTTCATTCCGCCATGTTGGCCTCTACCACCACACCAGCAAGATGGCCTCTTCCCTCCAGGTGTCATATCTGCAGGCCAGGAAGGAAAAGAAGGGAAGACCAAAGGGACAGAGGGCAAAGGGTTTTCTTCCCGTGACGATTTTACCTTTTAAGTCAGGAAGTGGAGCCCTCCTCAGGGACATCTAATCTTCATCTTGTTGTCCAGGACTCTGATGGGCCACTTGTAGCTGCAAGGGAGGCTGGGAAACCAGACCCTGTAGCTTTCCATTCTCTGGTAGAAGGTGGTGTTATGGTTGAATTATGTCCCTTCAAAATTTGTATGTTGGAGTCCTAACCCCGGTACCTCAGAATGTGGCTATATTTGGAGATTGGTAATTACCTTGGCCTTTAAAGGTAGTTAAGCTGAAATCAGATTGTTGGGATAAGCCCTAATCCAGTATGACTGGGGTCCTTATAAGGAGAGGAGATTAGGACAAGCATACATGTAGAGGGAAGACCATGTGAAGACACAGGGGAAAGACAGCCATCTACAAGCCAAAGAGAGAAGCTGCCAAGGAAGCCAACCCTGCCAGCACCTCAATCTAAAACTTCCAGCCTCCAATTGTGAGGAAAGCTTTTTCTGATGTTTAAGGCACCCAGTCTGTGGTATTCTGTTGTGGTGGCCCTAGCAAACAAGCACAGATGGTAAAGGGGAAGGGGTTGGGAATAGCTTTTGGGGGGCCAGTCTGCAATGCTTGCCACAGGTGAATTCTATTGTCATCCCATTTTACAGCCAGGGCCAGTAACAAGTTCAGTGCTACATGGCAGTCTAGTATAATGATCAGAATTTTGACTCAGGCCCTCTGGGTTTGAATCCCAGCTCCACCTCTACCAATTCTGTGCAACTTTGATTGAATTGCTTCTGCCCCCCGAGCCTCAGTTTCGCCTTCTGTAAAATGGGGATGACAATAGCCCTGGTCTCCCAGGGCTGATATGAGAGTTATAAATGAGATGAACTATGGGAGTTATCTAAAGAGCGCCCAGTGTGTTACAACCTGGGTATAACAATGGAGCTGCATTGGAGCCAGATCTGCCTGATTCCCAGGCCTGGCATTCTGTTCCCCTGGGAAGGTGGCCAGATCAGAGCAGCACAAAAACAGCTGGGACTTATGTCCCCATGAATCCACTCATTGTGTCTGTTCCCACAGCCTGAAGGGCTTCCACTGTGCTCTCTCTGCCCAGAGAGGCCCCCTCTTCCCTGGCACACCCACATCTGGAGTGGGGGGCTAAGCAGAAGCCTGAGGCCCTCTCACTCTCCCAGCTCTTGGGTCTAGCTCTTAGAGGCTGGGGGCCCCAATTGCTAGATCACCTGGAGCCAGATTTGGTAACAGACCCTGGCATGAGAGGAGACAGCATGAAAATAGACGATGTGCCCACTTGGAACTGAGCACCTACCAGGCTGTCTTGAAGGGGGGGTCACCTGGCAGAGGAGGGGGAAGGCATAGCTGTTGGCCTGGAGAAGACCCCTGAGATACTGCAGCCAAAGCTGGAAAAGGCCCAGGTAGGGGCATCTGGGTGGCTCAGTTGGTTAACTGTCCAACTCTTGATTTCGGCTCAGGTCATGACCTCACAGTTCATGGGTTCAAGCCCCAGATCAGGGATTCTCTGTCTTGCCCTCTCGTTCTGCTCCTTCCGTGCTTGTTCTCTTTCTCTTCTCCTGCCCCCGGCTCTCCCTCAAAACAAACAAACAAACAAACTTTTAAAAAGAAAGAAAAGGCACAGGTAGACATGTCCAGAAAGGTGATGTATCTAGTAGGACTTGGTAAGTGAGACTTTTGGGGGGTACAGATCCTCAGACACATTCTCCACCCAGGACCTGGTCCTTGGCCTGTCCCTTAAAGTACTGCTTCCTATTCAGTGGTGCAGCTTCTATGGAAAACAGTCTGGCAGCCACTCAAAACATTAAAAATAGAATTCCTATATAATCTAGCAATTCCCTTCCATTGTACCTGAAAGAATTGACAGCAGGGACTTGAACAGATATTTCTACACTCATTTTCACAGCATCATTATTTACAATAGCCAAAANGATTCTCTGTCTTGCCCTCTCGTTCTGCTCCTTCTGTGCTTGTTCTCTTTCTCTCCTCCTGCCCCTGGCTCTCCCTCAAAACAAACAAACAAACAAACTTTTAAAAAGAAAGAAAAGGCACAGGTAGACATGTCCAGAAAGGTGATGTATCTAGTAGGACTTGGTAAGTGAGACTTTTGGGGGGTACAGATCCTCAGACACATTCTCCACCCAGGACCTGGTCCTTGGCCTGTCCCTTAAAGTACTGCTTCCTATTCAGTGGTGCAGCTTCTATGGAAAACAGTCTGGCAGCCACTCAAAACATTAAAAATAGAATTCCTATATAATCTAGCAATTCCCTTCCATTGTACCTGAAAGAATTGACAGCAGGGACTTGAACAGATATTTCTACACTCATTTTCACAGCATCATTATTTACAATAGCCAAAAGGTAGAAGCATCCTAAGTGTCCACCAACAGATGAAGGGATAAACAGTTGTGGTCTGTCCATATGTGGAATATTATACAACCTTCAAAAGAAAGGTAGTCGTGGGGTGCCTGGGTGGCTTAGTCGGTTAAGCGTCCGACTTTCGCTTAGGTCATGATCTCGCGGTTCGTGGGTTCGAGCCCCGTGTCGGGCTTTGTGCTGACTGCCAGCTCAGAGCCTGGAGCCTGTTTCAGTCTGTGACTCCCTCTCTCTCTGACCCTCCCCTGCTCACGCTGTCTCTCTCACTCTCCTAGAAATAAATAAAAAACATTAAAAAAAATATATCTCTTTAAAAAAAAAAAAGGAAGGTAGTCCTGACAGATGTTTTAATATGGATGCATCTTGAAGACATTAATCCAAGTATAATAAGCAGTCATAAAAAAGGATAGATACTATGTGATTCTACTGTACTATACTGTACGATTGTCGCCCAAAGGAGCCAAATTCATAGAGACAGAAAGTAGAATGGTGGTGGCCAGGGACTGAGGAGTCAGTATTTTATGGGTACTGAGTTTCAGTTTTGCAAGATGAAGAAGCCTGGAGGTGGATGGTGGTGATGGCCTTACTAATGCCATTCAACTGTACACTTAAAAATGGTTGAGAATGGTAAATTTTATGTTATATGTATTTTACTACAATAAAAATACTACTGCTTTCATTAGTGTTGCTACTACTGATAATACCAGTGATAACAAATGATGCTGCACTGCATACTTAACACAGAATATCTCATGTAATCCTCCCAATAGCCAAATAGATACTGTTATTAAGTAGGTAAGGACTGAACTGAGGTTCAGAGAGGTTTATACAGTTGTCTAGCCTCACACAGCTAGCAAATGGCTGAGCTGAGCCTTGAACACACAGGTCTGTCTGTCCAAAGCCCAGTCTCTCAACCATACTTAGACTGCCTCAGACTTTGATTAAAGCACGGTTGAACTTGACACTATTGACATTTTGGGTTGGTTGTATAGCAGCATCCCTGGTCTCCCTCCACTAGATGCCAATAATACACACTTCCCACCCCTCCAAGGGAGATGGCCAGAAATGTCTCCAGACATTACCAAATGTCCCCCAGGGGGCAAAATCATCCCAGTTAAACTCACTGGCGTTATGGGGGCCTCCTGGCCACACAGAGGATATTGGACAGTTGCTGTCACTTTCACCAGGGTAGACTCACCAGCCTGCGAGTAGCAGAAGTTCCAGCTGCTGCTCACAAGCTTGCGAGAGCCCACATTTTTTTTATTTTTTATTTTTTTATTTCTAGGAGAGAGAGAGCGAGAGCGTGAGCAGGGGAGGGTCAGAGAGAGAGGGAGACACAGACTCCGAAATAGGCTCCAGGCTCTGAGCTGGCAGTCAGCACAGAGCCCGACGCGGGGCCCAAACCCACGAACCGCGAGATCATGACCCAAGCGAAAGTCGGACACTTAACCGACTAAGCCACCCAGGTGCCCCACGAGAGCCCACATTTTAAAGCTACATCAGTGGCTGGAATTAGCCTGGGCACAAAAGATCAATGGGGCTGGGGATGGGGCATAAATGCTTTCTTTGCTCTTAAAAAGATTTTTTCACAGGAGAACCCCCACTGCCTGTACCCCCTCATCCTTAAACTACCCAGACAGCTAGAACATCCCTTTTGGCATAATGCTGAGCCTATTTGTACTTGTAGCTTGAGCATTGTTCATTTGTAAGACGGTTCATACTAGCAGGAATGTCCACGTAGGCCTGTGTATGTCCATACATGGTCCATACATACGCATAGTGGAATTGTAGCCTTTCAGTGAAAGGCATCAGGACATTTTGTTGGATAAATAAAAAAGTGATAGAATAGGATCGCATTTTTGAGAAAAATTCTGCCTATGAATGTACATGTCAGATGATGCGTAGAGAAAAGCCCAGAGTGACCAATGGTTTTGTTCCTATCTGTAGCCCCAGTGCCATAGCACACAGTAGGTGCTTAATCATTACTGATAGCTGAATCAGAGTGGAAGGGCTGGGCTGTCAAACGTTCTTCTTTGTGTGCTTTTTCATCATTTGAATTTTTTATAAGGAGCATATATTAACTTCATGGCTAAAGGGAAAAAAAAAACTTCCCCCAAAGAAAGGAAATTTAAAAAATAAAAATCATGGCTTGATTTTGCTTAGCTCTTCTCTTCCTTCTATGGAGCTCGGAACCCGCATGCCCATCTTGCCTGAGCCATGGAACGAGCTTGTGCTTTATGGTCCTTGTTTACTCATGCATGATAACATCGGACTCCTGAAGAAAGCTGCTTCTTTATTTATTTCTCTCACTTTGGTTTTTCCCTTGGGCTTTTGAAGGCGGGGTAAACCAACAGGCACTGGGTGTGGACAAGAAGGCAGTTAGAGAAGGGGTTGGGCCCTGGAAAATTCAGTCTTGCTGCTGCCTCAGGTGGGAGGCTAAGGGCCGGATCAAGTGACCTTTTGGTCGGGGAGGGAGCTTCCATTCCTGTGACTTTCTTTCTCTGTGGCTTCAAGATCCTTCCAGAGCTGCCCGAGCACTCGGAGGAGTTTGGGAGCATGTGGAGGTCAGAGAGGAAGAACAGGGAATAGATTTAGGGGGTGGGGAGCAAGTTTCAGAACCACAAGGAAGAGGGACATGTTATCTTTATGTGCAGTGATGGAAGAGGGTGAAGAAACACCGCCCCCCCCAGCCCCAGCCTTCTGATTTCTAAATATTCCAAAGGCCTTTGAGTTTGTACAGTTGCATCTCAGATGTTTTTTAAAGTTTACAACTGACCCGATTTGTAGAAAAAGATAAACACCCTTCCTATGTTTGGAGTCATATGTAATTTTTATCTCTTGACCTTTAAATGTAAGCAGCAGTAAAATGAAGAACTATTGCAGTCATTTAACACTCTGGCTGTACTAACTGGTTCCTGCCTGAGAACCGTGGTTTTAAATTGGCTAATGCAGAATACTTGCAGAGCTAATAATAATTCAGATTACTCCTGTCAGCTATTCCGGTTTCATGGGTAATTTAGTAGTTGAATAAATTTTTAAAAAAATTCATTCGTTACCATGCACTGTTATGAATCAGTAGATGGTTTACCATTGGCAGCAGTAACTGTAAGAAGATTTAAATTGCTACTGAAAAGGATTTGAGTGAAGGTAATGTTTTATAATGTTCTAAGCCATATGCACTACTTTCAGGCCTCATCAGTTTTACATTGATTCCTAGTGAAGTGTTTAATTGCATCATGAATGCAATATAATTCAGTTCTTTCTGCTAATATGGTATATATCTCAAAGTGATATACAGCACTGACAGGGAGAATTCGCAGTTTCGTCCCGATTTGGGAGGGCAGTGAGAATTGGGCGCCTACTGGATGCATGGAGAGCAGGCGGCAGAGGGGGAGGCTACAGCCTGGTGCCATCTTGCTAAGACTGGGTGGGGGGTGTCGTGAGCATGTGTGGGGAGGGGGAGGCTGTGCTGTTCACCAGCCCTAAAGGCTGACGGCCAGCCAGACAGGCGTCTGGTGCTGTAGGCCTTCTTTAGCAGGGCAGGGATATCTCTTAGTGGGCTCAGAAGTCACAGAAGGCTGGCCAGACCCACTCCACCATCAAATGCTCGCGGATTTCGCCTGGTCATCTCATTGGCCGTTTCTAAGTAGTTATCAAGAAGTGGGCTTTCTGGGGTGCCTGGGTGGCTCAGTTGGTTAAGCGTCCAACTCTTGATTTCAGCTCAGGTCGTGATCTTACAGTTCAGGAGTTCAAGCCCCATATCGGGCTTTGGGCTGACAGTGCGGAGCCTGCTTGGGATTCCCTCTCTCCCTCGCTCTCTGCCCCTCCCACACGTGCACACTTGCTCATGTTCGCCAGCTTTCTCTCTTCTCTCTCAAAATAAATAAATAAATAAACATTTAAAAAATAATTAACACAAATTAGCCTCATACTATTGACGGCTGCTTTCAGCTGGGATGCACTTGATATCTTGGTTCTGAATTCTTTTTAAAGTATGTTTCAATGCACTCATCTGCTCTGGCTGCCATAACAAAGTACCACAGACCAGGTGGCTTCAACAACAGAAATTCATTTTCTCACTGTTCTGAAGTTTGAGATCAAGGTGTCAACAGCGTTGGTTGCATCTGAGGGCTCTCTCATTGGCTTGCAAGTGGCCATCTTTGTGGTCACCAGGCAGTTCTCCTATGCATGTCTGTGTCCAGATTTCCCCTTTCTCGAAGGACACCAGTCATATTGGACTAGGGACCTCATTTTAACTTGATCACCTCTATAAAGACCCTATCACCAAATAAGGTCGCATTCTGAGGTAATGAAGGTTAGGATTCCAACACAGGAATTTTGGAAGACACAGCTCAGCCCCATAACACACTGTGTAGAGAGAAGGCTTGTGTGCGTGTGTGTGTGCGTGTACGTGTGTGTGTGTGTGTGAGACTGTGGCAGGGTGGCTGGGGCCTCTCAGTGAAGGGAACAAGGAAACAGTGCTAACTGCGCTCTAATCAGAAGGCTCTTTCTGTCAACCCCTATGAATGATGTGAAAGTCAGACTTGCTTGTCACGTCAATCCCTTCTCCAGCAGGACCTTAAAATCAGAGTTCATGCATTTTCAGATATCTGATTGTCGTGCAGCCACAAAGCAGAAGCCCAGGACCCGGGGCTCCCCCCTCAGCCTGGCGCCTCGATGTAATCAGAGCCTCCTTTTTATCCCCACTCTCGAGGAAGGCCAGCCAGGCCACCTTTTTGATCATCGTAACCTTGACGCAGAAGAATAATTTATCCGTGCCCCCGGACGAGGAAATTGCAAAATATTATTTATGAAGGTGAGCCGACACATCGTAATTCTGGCCCTGCATTTCTGGAGGTGGCTGGCCAAGATGGGGAGATGTGGGTGATGTTTGATAATAAAATGGGACAGTGTTCCCATGAGATAGAGGTGTGGGAGGACCAGAGACCAGTCATCCCACGGGAGAGATTTCAGGGAATGAGAATTATTCTGGAAGCTGACCCAAACTGCCCTTCCATGGACTCCCAGGTCAGAAGTGGAAGGAGAAAAGTCTCCAGGATATAGAGATGCTGGTGTGAGAGGGGATAGTGCACAGCGTGTGGGCAGGGAAAGGCACGGGGATCTTCTTTTGAGGATGTGGCCTTGGTTTGGGGAACCTGGGAGGTTTGCAGGTTATGATCCCTGGCTTTGGAGCTAGCTAGCTAGCCTTGAGTTTGAGTCCTGGCTCTCTGTAGGTTTCTTTGTAGTTTGTGACATTGAGCAAGTCAGGTCACTTTTCTGAACCTCAGTTTGTTCACCTGTAAAATAAGATTAATAACAAATCAACACAAGAGTTGCCTCGAGAGTAACATGAGCTAACGCAGGGAAAATGTAACTGTCTGTTCAATGGGCCTGACTCCTCACCTAGCAGCAATTAAGTTTGCGTGTCTAAGAACGCAGCTCTGGAGCCAGATAGCCTGGGCCGGCTCTTAGACCTTAGACCAGTCGCTTCATCTCTCTGAACCTCCATTTTCCTCATCTGTCAAATGGGCATAAAAATGGTTACAATTTCCTAGGGTCCTCTTTTTTTTTTCTTATGTTTTTTAATGTTTTTTTATTTATTTCTGAGAGAGAGAGAGAGACAGTGTGAGCAGGAGAGGGTCAGAGAGAAAGGGAAACACAGAATCTGAAGCAGGCTCCAGGCTCTGAGCTTTCAGCACAGAGCCCGATGCGGGGCTCGAACCCACGAACTGTGAGATCATGACCTGAGCCGAAGTTGGATGCTTAACTGATTGAGCCACCCAGGCAGCCCTCCTAGGGTCCTCTTGAGGGTTGAATGAATGAATAGAAGGAGAGCATTTAACAGTGCCTGTCTCATAGTAAATAAATGCTCAGTAAATGTTGGCCATTAATATAAGTTCCTAGGACACAGTTCTTGGCAGTCTTTCCTCTGAGAAGCCGTTCTCAACCTTGACTCGGGTTTAGAGGCAGCCTGTCTCCCATCTGCCAATGCTGTCCTGTCGAACAACATGCTTAATTTAAAAATCCGAATGGATTTGCATTCCTTATGATTTGAAAAAGTCTTCTGAGCACTGAGAAGGGCCCCATAGGGGGCAGAATGTATGTTCCCCAGGGGAACCACCCAGCATCTGTCCACCACAGGCAAGATGGCAGACCCCAGCAGACCCCAGCAGACCCCAACATCTCTGACTGCCCAATTCACAAACTGGATGTGGCACTAAGCACCACGACTTTCAGGCATCAGCCATGGGAAGTTCAGCCCAGTAAATGTTTTGCAGCCTCTCAGCAATTTGGGGTTCTACCAAATTAGCGTTGGGTATTGAATTAGTATTCATTTTCTCTAATATGATATAAAAGCATAATCACATTAGTGACTTTTATAGCATATTAGATTATACATTTGGAACACGTCCCNTTGCAAGCCCAGGCTTTTCCAGCTGGGCTGCAGCAACCTGGATAGAAAATTCTCTGCTCTCGGCTTCCTGGTCCCTACAGAGAAAGAATTTTCATTCCACCGCCCTGATTTGTGAAGCATTGAATTTAAGACCTTAATAGTCGTTCCAAATGAATGTTTCCTTAATCCCGGGGCAGAAACGCAGGCTGTGGTTGAGATGTAATTAATAGCACTAATTACTCTTCTCTCCCTCCATCCACTTTTCCTCCTGCCAGCATGCCTGTTCCCCCAAGAAACCTGGCAGGAACACCAGAAATATTCACCTTTTGCTCCAAGATGTCCCTGGACAGGGAAACCAGGGCTTACCCCAATCATGGCTTTCTGTTTTGGAATATTTTCCTTCTGCCTCCCAGTGATTCCTCTAGTTCTGGGACCCCTGGGCCTTCCAGAAGTTTAGATTTTTTAGGACCTGTTTCCAGCCATCATGGTGACGACTCAGCCAGTTGTGAAGGGTGATGTCCTAAGGAGGTAGCCCCACATGGCCTGACTTCCCTGAGCACTTTTCTCTGGAGTGTAGCCTCACTGATGCATTGGTTCAAACATAGATGAAGTGGCTCGCAGACTCCCCAGGGTGCCTGCTGTCAGACACTGGAGCTGAGGAACCCCGTGAGCAGCCCTGTTGGGGCTTAGCCTCACCAACCATTTTTCACTACAAAGAATAAAGTATTAAAATTTTTTTTCTACATTTAATGAAAGCAAGTAAGTTGGTCAGGAGGGCTAAAATGAATAATTTATATATTGCCTCATTCCCAAATAATTGAAGGTGGATAGACTCACCCAGATAGGCTTTGAGCGTAGGTTGCATCTTGCATGTGGACTCTGAGAAATGGTGGCAGCTTCCTGGAATGTCACATTGAGAAAGAGTCTTAGACCACATTCGGGATCAGCAAAAGAGAGTCTCATTCAGTCTATGAACATTTGATGTGCCAGGCACTGCTCTAGGCACCAACGCCACTGCCTCCAACTGGGTAGCCAAAATCCTTCCCCTAAAGGATTCACATTCCAGTTGGGAGAAGCTGACGATAGATACCAATAAGGCCAGGTCATGCAGGGCTTGAGCACAGGAGAGAGTTAGCACATCCTAGTGTAATTGCAATGGAAAGCCATTGGAGGATTTTTAATAGGGAAGTGCCAGTATCTGTTTATGTTTAAAAGATAAAAGCTTTCTTTAAAAAAAAAAAAAAAGTCATTCTGGGAAAGGAGACGGGGAGAAGCTAGAAGGTCAGGTTCAAGGCTTTTGCAGGTGTCTGAGCAAGGAATGGTGGAGGAGGAGTAACAATTGATTTGATTGGAGCTCTACTGTAGAGATCCAGCTGACCAAATGGGCAATCCATTAGTAATGTTTGCCACAGACATGAGCAGTGACAGTGACCACGTGAATGGTATATTTGCCGTCTCTACCCTATAAGTCATTTTTAGGCTGGTGAAGGGAGCTGGAGAGGATGAAAGGGTCACTCAGGGATAGTAATTCATGGCTTTAATAAAATAACAGCGATATTCCAGGAGATGCATTGGAAGGGGAATATTCACTGGCTGTCCATGCAGACATTATGGGGAACTGTAGGGTATAAAGCCATATTGTCTTAACCTGAGATTGTTCAGGGATCAGTAAAGCAAATGGGACCTTCAGAAGACAGATATTAGACCAAATCCCTGTAGAGATATGCAAAGGACCAACATGATTCCATTGAGACACAATCAAGGAGTTTCAAAGAAAAGAAGCTAGTCAGACGGCCATCAGTGGAACTGGTTAATAGGAAAACAGGTTTCACTTATCTCAGGTGAAAACAGAGGATCAAGGACAATCTCCTCTTCTCTCCACCCTACAACTAGGAAGGACTCAGAATTGTTGGGGGGGCGGGGGGGAGCGGACAGGGAGATTAATAGCAAATGGCCAACTGGAANCTCCAAAGCTCCGTCTTCTCTAAGATCAGACATTTGGAGAAAGTCCATCATTGTGTGATTGTGCAGGGTGAGAAGTCATCTTGGCACTGGGCAGGGAGCTGGATTTGGAGAGGGAAGAGCCAGTTGAAAAGCCTGGAGCACCCACATGAAGATGCTGCAAGACTGCGGTGTGGGGGCCCCGTGAATCTCGTTACAAAATATTTTTAAATCCTCCAGAATAAGGGAAATTTTGTGAGATTATGATATTGAACAGGGCTCTATGTGTAATGTATAACTTTCTATTTTTAAAGATGGTATGAGGACAGACTTTGTGATTATAGGCCAGCCTCTTCAGCATCCATTCCTAGGAAGAGTCTAGCAAAAACTGTTAAACTACAGTCTCTGTTCTTGTGCCCTCGATTCTCACAGCCAGCTGTGTGGCTTCAAGAATATCCAGCCCTAGACAAACTTAACTTCCTTCTTTGACACCCAGGCTGGCCGTGAAGATAGAGGGCGCAGGAAATGGGACCCACATGAGGCCTCTACCCCAGCCCCTTCCCCACAGGCCTGGAGGAAGTCATGCAGACCCCTGGCTCTCAAACCCAGCTGGTGTTTGGACCCCTCACTTCTACCCAGAAAGGTGTTGACAGCACCCGCCTGAACTCAGCCTGGCCTCTCGAGCAGACTGTTGGGCCAGCTTGGAGAACCCCTAGAGTATCCTACTTTAAAATACTAATTTTCAAAGATACGTTACTCTATAAGCAACATACACGTAATCTTTTAAACTGAGACATTAGAGATGAGCAGAGAGTGAATGGTGAATCTCCTGAATTTGTAGCCCCCTTTGTCTGCTCCACATTTATTTGTTTTTCCAGGACACTTTAACCATAGATAAGCATACAAATGCAGCCCCCTTATTAAAATAGAAAAGAGATTAGGGGATTATTCCTTCCTTCCTCCAATACTTATAAAGTGCCTACTGTATGCCGAGTGCTGAGAATATAGCAATGAACAAAAGAAAAATGGTCTCTCATGACATAAACAGTCTAGGAGGGGGCTGGTGGACTGATGAGAAGCATGTGAACAAATAGGACAAAAGAATCACAAACTGTGGTCCTAGAAAGCAGATCAACAGCGTGCCGTGGTAGAGCAGCAGGGGAAGGGGGTATTAAATGGATCATGAAATATAAAGAGTCTGCCATGAAAAGAGGTGTGCGTCTGGATGTGAGGTGTGTTCTGGTGTCTGGGTAGTGTGGGACGTGTCTGGTTTTATCTCTGCGTGTGTGTGTGCTTCTTTACCTCTGTGAATATCTGCGTGTCTGGGTTTGTGTGTGTGTCTGCGTGTGCACACGTGTGTGGCTCTCATCAGAGAGGGTTGCTCCAGGACTGAGCTCATGTGAACAGAGCCAGTGGGGGTTGGGAGTGCAGGAGGAGAGCGGGGCTACACCTGGCTGTCCAGATTCCTTAGCTACACGGGGGTCTGGGTTTTTGACTCAGTACCCACAGAACTTACAGAAGGCCATCCAACAACATTACTGGGGATCCCTCTGAGACAGTATTATGGGGACAAGCATGTGGTCCAGAGGAGGCTGGTGGGGGTGGAGAATGGTTTAGGCTTCACTAAAAGTGGAGGTGATGAGGCTCACTGGTAGGTGATTTAATGTGGCAAAACGGAATGAATGGGAATGCCTCCCAGGCTCTTGGCCTGAGCATCTGGATGGGTGTATCACCTTTTCCTGAGATGGGGAAGGTGCTGGGAGAAGGAGTGGAGAGCAGGCAGGAGCCCAGGGTTCCTTCTTGGAGATCTGGGATGGCCTCCCAGAGGATGTCAGTTCTGCAGGGGGTGGGCTGTTGGACCTCAGAGTCCTGTGGGCTGGAAGTGAGTCCTGGGCTGGGTCCTTAGAGGACCTGGCCATGTCCAAGGACCAGGCAGACCACCTTTCTCTGGCTCTGAGGCCCTGAGCCGAGCACCAAAGGCTCCCCATCAGTTACATCAGCACAGCCCTGCGGGCACTGATGCAAAAAAACCATTAGAAGGATGTCTGCTCTGGGGACCTGGCCCCAAATCTTAGCAGCAGGGACTGTTTGGAACTGGGGTATTTGGGGGGCTGGCTCTCCCAGCATCAGGGCTGTGGGACACTGGATCACCTCCCCAGGGGCTGGAACAGTCTTCCCAGAGGCCAGCTGCTATTACCCTTAGCTCAGAAAGTAACATTGCACTGCTAAGATGATCATCTCTTGCTCACCTTGGTTGAAGGTAATCTTTAAAAGCTAAAGCTGATCCTTTTGTAGTTCATAAGCATGATGATTGGGTGTTCATGCTGTTATGTGACATGTGCCTCCCTCAAATCTTGTTAAGACCTTGGCACCTTTTTCATCTGACTTAAGAAAAAGAAGAAGAAAAAAAGCTAAAGCTGCTGAGCATTTTGCTGTGTCCATCCTAACCACCCATAGGCTGAGTTAATCCTCACAGCAACCCCTAGAGACAAGTTCTGCACTGGTTCCCATTATACAGATCAGGAAACTGAGGCTCAGTGAAGTTGTGGTTGCACAGCAGTATAGCATAGACAGGATTTGAAATTAAGGCAGTCTGACTGCAAAGTCTGTTTTCTTACTTTTTACATGCTGTGCCAAACGCTTGCTATAAGTTATCTCTTAAAGTCATAGGTACTCTTCAGTGGGAGGGGGTGTTACCAATATACCCATTGTGCAGAGGGGGAAACTGAGGCTCAGAGAGAGGAAACACCTAGGTCAAGATCACACAGCTGTCAAGTAGCAGAACCAGAATTTGAACCCAAGAATATAAGAAGCCCTGAACTTTCTTTTGGATATGCGACATGCTCCTGACCACCAGCCCCTGCCTCCCTCCAACAGCAGTAAAGGTCTCTATCCCCCCAGCCCAAAGTGTCCCAATGACCCACTGAGGGCAGGAGACGAGACTCCATCCTTGGGGCTGCCTCAGCAGCTTCCTAGGCAGGGCTTTACAAATGAATGAGGAACATCAGAGGTTCATGGGCTCCTCAGATTTCTGTGATGGGACCTGGTGAGACTCTGTCCCAAGAGAGGTGGGTTTATCACTGGAGTTCCTGCCTGTGGCCTTTGGTGGGTGGGGGCTGGCGCTCATGTTGGACTTAAGTGGCTTAAAACCCCTACTTCTGGGACATGAAGTCTCAGCCACTCATGGGGGCCACTCTCAGACCACTCTGTCCACTGGGAGACCCCGATGGTTCACTGGGACAGTTCTGTCCATCAGAGCATTGAGGGGACAGCGCTAAACAGCTCATGAGCCCTGGGAGCCCTGTGTGGGATTCGCCCTTTGCTTTAGCATTTATACTTCAGAAAACACTGTGCACGCTTGTGTGTGTGTTTCTTGAACCAGTAGTTGGAGAATCACACCCCAGTTTAGAAGAAATCTACCTACTGAAGCTTCTAGAAGACCCTTGTCTGATTAGCACTGTTAAGAGTATGGGATTGGGGGTCATGCTGCTGAATTCACAACCCAGCTCTGCTGCTTACTGGCTGCCTGACCCTGAGCTTGATTGCTCTTAACCTCTTCAGGTTTTAGTTTTCCCACCTCACTGCACTGTTTGAAGGAATAAATGGGTGCCTAGAACTGTATCTGGTATATGCTGTGTACTCAGCTTATGTTAGCTAACTGTTACTGTTGCTATTGCAGTCTGAAATAAGTTTTTCTGGAAGTGGGGAGATAGTAAACATTTATGCTTTATGTGCTGTGTGGTTTCTGTTCCAACTACTAACCTCTGCCATTGTAACAGGAAAGCAACCATGGACAATATGTATGCACGTGGATATGGTTGCATTCCAATAAAACTTCCCTGTGACTTATATATAAACATGGCAGGGAGGAAAGTCCTTTTTCCTCTGGGAAAATGTGACCCTGGGGAAGCCAGCCCTGGTGAGAAAGAAGGAGAGTAGCTCAGAGAGAAGCAGGGCTAAGAGAGAGAAATCAAACCCTGCCAATATTGTTTGAGCTGCTGGATCTAGCCATGCCTGAAGCTACTCCTGCATTGTTCAGATGGGTGAGCAACAGTTTCCCTTTTATGCTTAAACCACTTAGAGTTGGGATTCTGCTGCTTACAACCAAGAGTCCTAAATTACGTAAGTCTCTGCCCCAGTCAGGTAGAACTATTTACCTGCTCCTATCTACGGACTCACTCCCACTCTTGCCTGCCAGGATCAAGTTCATGATACTACCCAAGAGCATCCTTTAGTCACAAATATATAACTCTCTTTTATGGGGC
>NW_027533280.1:5279324-5287579 GCF_008692635.1 Crocuta crocuta
CAGCTTAAATAGTTTCATTTTCAAGGTTATGTAATCCATAGCAGGTAGGTGACTTCATTTCCATGAACTTTAGTCCTCTCCTGTAAAATGAAGTTAATCATTGGACCAGTGATTAGGGTGGGTTAAAAGGGTTAATATTTATAAATACTTGGAATGGTCCCTTGTACATACTAAGCAGTACCTAAGTGTCTGCTGTTACTACTACCTGGAAATGGAGCTCACTGACTAGGCATTTTCCTGACAGATGAAGGAGACTGTCAGGCAGGGATTGGGTCTTTCCATACTCCCAGCACCAGTACAGGCCTGGTATTGAGTGGGCATTTGGTATTTGTCGAATCTATTTGTTGTCCTAACAAGACAAAGCAGTCACGGAGAGTGGAAGCAGAGACCTGCATGGGTTGTGGCAAACTCTGCGGTGTTGGTGATTAGGAGTCAAGCTAGAATTGCTTCGGGGATTTATTAAACCTTGAGACATGGAGGAATGTTAGGGGACCCACAAGCAATTTAGGGATGAGTGTTTGTGATTTAGACCTTAGCTACGTAAAGTGTGGTCCACCATGGACCAGTATCAGCATCCCTTGCATGCCTGTTTTAGAAATGCAGGGACCCAGCCCCACGCTGGACCTCTGGAATCAGAATCTGACTTCGACAAGATCCTGGGGGATTCGTGTGTGCATTAACGTTTGAGAAGTAGGGGGGACATGTGGATGCTGCAGACATGGCCCCTGTGTCTTGAGGAGCTGCATATGGAGGTGAGGATATAGGGGGTGTGGGTCTGTCAGCTCTTTTATTAGGAAAACATGCTAGCCTCTGCCCTTTGGCACCATGGGTCACACCTGCCCAGACACACCATTGGCCCGGTAAATGGACTCTGACATTGCCACATGGTGCTTTGAGAAAACTACCACCACGACAAAGGTACCCAGCTTCACTTCTTAGAAGTAAAATGAAAATAAAGTTATATTTTGTGCTTCCTTGTCCATCACTTGAACAATCCCTGCTTTGTAGGCTTGCTAACTTTGTGCAAACAGTAACAGCAAATCAGTGGTATCTAGCTTGCGATATCATATATGATATGATTTCTTTTTCCAGCTTCTCTTATATCAACTTAAATCCTGATGAAATGTGGATGACTTTTTAAAAATCTTCTAAAGGGGTCTGGCTGTCTGTGATGGGGAGGTCATGGCAGGGGCAGGGTGGGCATGGCAGGCGGGACCGCAGGAGGGTCCCCAGAACCAGAGCAGAGATACCTCACCAGGAAGGTGGCCTCCAGATTGAACAGAGGTGGGCACAGGTTTGAGGGGGAGGACACACACTCGCTATCACTTGTCTTTACCAAAAAGTGAGTATTGTGCTAATGAGGGCTGGGGCCTGGGCCAAGGGCAGAGAGCAGGCTTTGGAATCCACACAACCTGGAACCAAATCAT
Source organism: Crocuta crocuta (assembly GCF_008692635.1). Taxonomy (NCBI): domain Eukaryota; kingdom Metazoa; phylum Chordata; class Mammalia; order Carnivora; family Hyaenidae; genus Crocuta; species Crocuta crocuta. The sequence goes on from NW_027533280.1 coordinate 5,280,752, forward strand.
AGTGCCACTGCAGCCTGCTGACCGTATCATCTCAGGCAAGGGCATTTGTGTCTCTGAGCCTTGCTATCCTTGCTATCTATCCTTGCTAGAAAATACGGCTAAAATAGCACTGACCTCATAGGGGATGTGGAGTCAGCGAATGCAGTGGTGACCAGAGCTGGCTGACAAGAACCAGCTGGTCTTCCCAGCTCCACATGTAGCGTGGCATCACAGCGGGAGAATTTACACCACGGAAATGGTACACATCAAAACTTCTCCTTTTTCCCCCCCCCCCAGAGAACTGGTTGATAAGCATTTACCAGCATACTACTTGTTAAATGACAAGATGTATTTAAACTGCTGTGCCCAATGCTTGGTAGGAGTGGTTATTAATTGCTATATTGCTATTATTAATTATAGGACCATGGGGCACCTGCATAGCTCAGTCAGTTAAGGGTCCAACTTTGGCTCAGGTCATGATCTCATGTCTGGGAGTTCGAACCCCACATGGGGCTCTGTGCTGACAGCTCAGAGCCTGGAGCCTGCTTCAGATTCTCTCTCTGTCTGTCTCTGCTCCTCCGCACTTGCTCTCTCTCTCTCTCTCTCTCTCTTTCTCTCTCTCTCTCTCTGTGTCAAAAATAAACATTAAAAAATTTAATTATAGGACTATAATATTACTAATATTATATAAAGTGGTTTTCATAATTGGACATTCCATGTGTTGACTCTGCATTTATTTTAACTGCTTGGAGGCCTTTTCTGCTAATACTCTGGTCCCTAGCCCCATCCTGGATAGCTGATATTATTAATTAGCTGAGTTCCAGATAGATGAAGTATCTTATAGATACCCCAAATGAACATTTATGGAGCATGGACTAAATGCCAGGTGTTAGGAAAGTACTTTTCATATATGATCTCATTTAATCCCCCAGCAACTCTGTGAGTCAGAAAATGTTATAGATCACACTGTGTGGGCACAGATTGGGTTCAGAGAAGTTAGGTGACTTGCCCCAGGTTGCACAGCTGCTCATTTGGAGGGGCTGGGCTTTGAACCCATGCATTTAACTCCAGAGGCTGTGATTTCAGCAGGTGGATCTGGAAGTTAAATGTGGAGGGGGCAGTGCTTGGGTCCTTGGGGTGTGGGCCCTCCTCCTTTCTGGGAGGCTTTGGGGATGGGGGTGGGCAGGGTCAAAAAGTCCTGACCGTGTCATCCACTTGGCTGGCGGCAAACGGTCCAATTTTACTAGATGTGTGCAGCCCGGGTTCTGATTGGCAAGGGGATGTCTCCGTTGGAAAGGAATCTTGGCCACCTGCCTCTTGGCAGCAGGCTCTTGGCTACCACGTGGGCTGCCGCTACGAGGCAGTGAGAATTATCCGGCAACCTTGCCTGGGATAGTTTACAGTGGGCTGGGGGCTCTGCCAGTCTCTCAGACAGGCTGGCAGAGAGACCAAGCAAGTGAGCGCTGTCACAGAGAAGCCCACATTCAGCTGCTTTGCTGTTCTTCTGCCTCTGTCTATCTCCGTCTCTTGCCATCCCTCAGCCTTTCCCCCTGCCAGGACTTCAGGAGCCAGTAATATGACAGGTGGTTTGGCAGCAAGAGAAGCGACGTCCCCTGTCCCCACAGGCCTGCATTCCCTCAACTCTACTAAAACTTGAGGCCTTTTGCTTCCATGGCTCCCAGTTTCCCTGAAGATCAAGTTCAGACTCCCTGCTTGGGTTTGAGGGCTTCTCATGGGATGACCCCTGCCTCCTGGTTCTTCATCACGTCCCCACAGGAGAGACAGCTTTTTGTTTTTTCACTCATAGCTCACTCAGAACATGTGGTTGAACTTGACTTACTTTGGCATTTCATTCCTCACCATTACTGTGTCTTAAGGCTGATTTATCACATGCCAAGTGCTATGTAAGCTTCTAAATATTTTCTTTTCATATCTCATTGACTCGTAACAGCTTCATAGGTAGACCCTGTTTTTTCTCCATTTTACAGAGTAGGAAATTGTGCCACTGAGATATTAAATTACATGTCTAAGATCATCCAGCTAGGACATGGCAGTGATAGATTTGAACCCAGGCCAGTCCAGAGCTCAAGCAGGCTCGAGTGGGATTTTCCTTAAACTACTCTGTGAGACCCTGTCACCAGTTCAGTGTCATCACCCCCACCCCCGGCGGCCTTGTCAACAGCCCAGTTTGCTGGCTCCTCACATCGCCCTAGCTCTGCTGTGTCTACACATCCTTGATGAATTAACCTTGGCAAAGCCGGCCTTCCCTTGTCACACCAATAAAGTTAGTGCTGCAGAGAAGGAGGTTGTGGAAGGTATAATGGACCCCTCTCGCTACCTGTCTCTTTTTTCCTGCAGATTCCAAGGTGGCTTAAATGTTTAGGAGAAGAGCCAGAATGTTCCTTATGGGAGTAGGGCGGGTTTGGAAACAGGAGAGACCCCTACATTGGTTCCTTCTAATGGAGACCTCCTTCCACACCAAAATCTCATCCCATCTGTTCGGGGTGGCCCGTGTGGCTCTGCTCACCAGGGACTGGATTGTGTCAGCATCATTGCTCAGCGTCATTGCTCAGTGTCTTTGCTTGACAACAGGACAACATTCCTGTACCAAGGCAGAGGGGAGTCGGATTGTGTTAGCAATTCTCCATCAGACTGTGTCATATTCGGATTGCATTGTATTAGGAGTTGTTTCCACTAATGTGATGAGAAAGTTGCTAATCTGAAAAGACTCCTGCATTGTATTAGGGAAAACAAATATTAATGTGATTCGATGGGAAGTGGCTAATAAGAAACTAAGTTGCTAATATGACACGATGGATCGGTGGGAGGAATTTGGGTCGGGCGCCTGAACTTTTCTGGAATGTGTGATGGACAGGCACAGGGGAAGGCAAAATGGCAGGAACTTCACGTTACAGTCCCTCAGAGTTAAGGCTCCACATCTGAGCCTCTTCCTCCCCCACCACACCCAGACCCTCACCCCTATACTGTGTTGAATAGTGTCCCCAAAAGCTCTTATCCACGCAGAACCTGAGAATGTGAACTTATTTGAAAAGAGTCTCTGGCTGAGGTCATGCTTCATCAGAGTGGGCCCTGAATCCAATCCAGCGACCGGTATGTGAGGAGAGGGCGCATAGGGAGAGGCACTGTGACGATGGAGGTAGAGATGGGAGTGATGCAGCCACAAGCCAAGCAAAGCCCAGGACAGCTGACAGCCACCAGAGGCTGAAAGGAGCCAGGAAGCCTCCTCCCTGGTTGCTCCTCAGAGGAGCGCGGCCCTGCTGACTGCTGACTTTCAGACTCCCAGCCTCCAGAACTATGAGAGAAGATATTTCTGTTGTTTTTAGGCCCCCAATTGATGGTGCTTTGCTATGGTGGCCTGAGGACACTAACCCCAACCCCTTTCCCAGTAACACCCTCAAAAAGGAGAGGCAGGTTTGGTAACATCCCTGTAACTGAGAGATAGCAAAGCAGCTTGGGAGGTTCCTCCAGCCCCAGGACTGACGAGGCTGCTTGACCAGAGCCCAGGGTGAGGCCTTGCTCTCTTCCTCCGCTTTGTTCTTTGCTTAAAGAAGCCTCCTTGTTCGCAGGCCGGTTGGCATATGGGCTCCACAGCCTGCTTCGCGGCACGTTAATATGTGATTAAAGGGGTCTTAAAACACCCATTAGTCCTCCTCTGGTATCTAATAGCGCTTTTGGATTTAGAACAGAATATTATTTACTCATTAGCTGATAATAGATCCTGAGTACACGCCGTATGTATTGGGACAATTATTAGAACGTGGGTCTGCACAGAAACCTGGTTCCGCTGCTGTGGCTGGTGGCAGGACTGCAAGGTCTGGAGGGCACGGGGGTGAGGGGCACAAAATGGCCCACGGGCCCTCCAAGGAGAATAGAGGGCCTGTTAGATAGAGATTGTCTGTGGAGGCTTGCTGCAGGCGGAAGTGAATTCCAGGTACCGACGAGGGCACTTGAATGCCTCACTGGAAGGGAGGTATTGGTAAGGGTTAGAATTTAAAGCAATCAGTTCCAAGAATTGGGGTGCCAACAATAACAGGCTCCCACAGTGGTGAAGGATTGAACCTGAGCTTCGGGCCTAAGCCTCCCAGGATGAGATTCTTAGTCCCATGACAGCCACTGCCTGGATCACAGGGGTGGGGTGACGTGCCCAGGACACACAGCCAGTAAGTGGCTGCAGCAGAAGCAAACCCAGCCCTTCTTTTTTTTTTTTTTTTTTTTACAAATAGTTTATTGTCAAATTAGTTTCCACATAACACTCAGTGCTCATCCTCACAAGTACCCTCCTCCATGCCCATCNAACGTGCAAACATGTGATATTTGTCCTTCTCTGCCTGACTTATTTCACTCAGCATAACACCGTCAAGGTCCATCCATGTTGCTACACGTGGCCAGATTTCATTGTTTCTCATTGCCATGGAGTATTCCATCGTATAGATGAACCACATCTTCTTGATCCATTTGTCCGTTGATGGGCACTTAGGCTCTTTCCATGTTTTGGCTATTGTGGAGAGTGCTGCTATGAACATTGGGGTACATGTGCTCCTATGCCTCAGCATTTCTGTATCCCTGCAAACCCAGCCCTTCTGATGACCAGACCTGAGTTCTTTTCAACACTGCTGTGTACCCACTGCAGAAACTTCTTGGTAATTCAAATCTTCCCTTTCTCCAATGGAAAGAGGCACTTTAGCTCTATTTCCTATAATGTTTTGTTTGTTGGAAAGGTGAAAATAGTGGCAGATTGTCCCTCTGTAGCGTTTGGGTCCTTGATCTATGGTCAGATGCACTGGAAAGGCTTGGGTGGAGGGAACCAGAATGGAAAGGAGTGTAAATGCCATGGGAGTGGTTTGGGCATCAACCAGGAAGCAAGAGGAGGCCCCAGGAAGGATCAAGGAGTCATGAGATCAGGCCTGTGTCTGGGATCCGCACTGGGAACTCCAGTGGAGGTCTGGGAATCAGAATGGAGGCCAGAGAAGAGGCAAGGGAGAGGCCAGCAAGAGGTTTCGCAGTAGCCCTGGTGAAGCCTCATGGGTCTGAACCAGCAGGTGACGGGAGCATCAGGAGGAGGGAACGGACCCTGGGGATACCCCCATCCTCAGTGTACATCACAGGTCTCAATGGCTGGTTTGACTTGGAGGTAAAGAATATAGCAAATTCTTTACCTCCAGATATACAGCCCCCAGTTTGATGGACAGAATACAGGGTGTAGGAAGGAAAGTCTCCAGTTTGATAAGCCTGATTTTCAGGTCATCGGTTTATAGTGATTCTGTGAGCGAATGCATGAACCTCTTATGATGAAAGGCACGGCATAAGCCTGCAGTACAAGCACCAAAAAAAAAAAAGGACTGAGAAAGCACTGAAAACCTTGCCTTTAAACTCAGACTCGCCTAGGCTTTTCTGAGACATGCCAGATGGAAAGACAAGCAGGGCTTGTATGAAGGCAGAGAGGTCTCTCCAGCCTGGTGCAAGCAGTTCGAGACCTTTTGCCTCCTGGTTTCCTGTTCTGAGGGCAGAGAAGCCTCCACCTGTGTCCCTGTTGTACACAGGTGGCCAGGGCGGGTTGTGGGTGCTGTTATATTGACACATACAGGAAAGGAGCAGGGTGCCCTCTCTAGTGAGTCGTTCCATCCTGTGGCCACAGAGACACTGAAGAAGTCAGAGATGTTTCCAGCAAGGCCACAATTAGAGGCCAGACATAACCTATGTGTATTGCTTGAGTGAAGAATAGGGCTCCCTGATGAAAGCTTAGCAGGTCACTCCCCACTGCCCTGGGAAGGAGCCAGAGAGAAAGCAGCACCTGGTAAGTTTGTCCTTTGGTCCATCTTCTCTAGATGTGTGGGTCTACACCTCAACTAGATAAATAACCAAATAAGTAAACCACTTCCCAGTGGGTGTGTGGCATATGCGTGAGTGTATGTGTGTTTGTGTCCGTGTGTGTGTTTTAATAAAGCTCACCATGAGCCAGATATCAATTTCTGTCAGAGAGACGCAGAGCATCTGAACCAGAACTAAATAAAAATAAACATTAAACAATTATTGGAATTTAGGTTTATTTAAAAAATCAGCAGGGTTGAGGGAACAAGCCACCCATTAGCGAGGCAGAACTATCGGGCCTTTTAACAACCCGCTGGTTCTTGGCTGCCAGGGAGATTTGGGCTGTACAAGCTGTGGAAACTCCGGATCCTATTGATTAAAGATGATGCGGTAACAGGCCAATTATATCGTCGTGGCTGCTTGCAGCGCGGGCCGACGCTGGCTACCCATTTGTCTTTATGGAAACAGTTTTGTTTGGGGGGCTCTGGGAGGGCGGTTCAGGGTCCCCATCCTGAGCAAATCACTCTTCCTCCTCTGGTCCCTGCAAGCTGCCCCAGATTCTTCCATTTTTCTCCTCCCTGTCCCCTCCACAGACACCCATAGTCCACGAGGAACCTGTGTCTTGTCAACCAAATCAATGCAAATAACCGGTGAGCATTTCTCGACTTTTCAGTAATAATTGATCTTCCCAGAACTGATAGCATTTGGAAAACATAAGTAAGGAGAACAGCAGCGAGCCAGATGTCCATGTTAAGAGAATATAATTGCTCTGAGTTATAGGAAAGGAAGTGATTTCCCTTCTAGCTTTAGCTCCAAGAGAGCAGAACAAACTGCCATGGAGCATCAAGAAGCTTCCAGTAAACTCAGGGCTTAGTACAAAGTCCATCTCTCAGCCTGCAGATTCGGACGACTGCCGGACAGGGATCTTCCAAGCCGACAGGCAGATCTCCTGCCTGCAATTTTGTCAGTCTCTGGGTTTTTTTTTGGAAGCTTTCTGCACAGCCAGTCACTGTCGAGGAA
>NW_027533280.1:5287830-5310598 GCF_008692635.1 Crocuta crocuta
AGCCACTGTGCTGTTCGTCCACTGGATGGGAATCTCCTCTCTGCCAGTTTGCCTTCTTAAAATTTTCCTTCTTTCTAATCTGACGGTCATTTCCAGGCACTGCAGTAATTGGCTCCTGACTCGACTAGAGTGATATTTAGAAAATCAGATGTCACATGGGGATGGGGGTGTTCTATGGATTGCTGGATAGTGAATAGGATTCCCAGGGTTGTTTTCTTTATGGACATCTGTCGTTTTTCCGGGACTCCTTCATGTATTCCTCCATGCATTCATTTATCTGCTCCTCCAATACATAGCTGCTGAGCACCCGCTCTCTGCCAGACACAGCTAGGTGCTGGGGCACATTAGTCCTTGCCCTTGAGGAAGGGGCTTCTAGTCTAGCTCTGCAGAGACCCAGATGAGAAACAATTGATTATTACATCATAATTGCAGTAGCACTTCATAGAAATGAGGAGCAGGGAGTGGGGACCCATGACAGTGAGAACCTGACCTTATTGTGGGGTGCTGATCTTAAGGAAGTAATGCCTAAGCTGAACCTTGACACAGGGGGCAGGACTGAGCTAGGCCATTGGTTCTCAGACTTGAGCGTGCATCAGAATCACCCAGAGGAGGACTGGTTAAGAAAATTGCTAGGCATCACCTCCAGAGTTTCTGATTTATCAGGTGTGGAGCTGGTCTAAGAATTTACATTTCTAATAAGTTCCCAGGTGACACTGCTGCTGCTGGTCTAAGGACCACACTTTGGGAACCACCAAAGTGGGCAAAAGACTGGAAGTAGAGGGCATCAGGTAGTGGGAATTGTGGATGCAAAGGCCGTATGGTTGGCTTGGCGTTTGCAGGCACAGAATAAGGGGCAGAATGGTAGGAGCAAAGTTAAGAGGAAATGTGGGGGAGTTGTGCTGGAGGAGAGCATAGGGTCCTGCCTGGCCCCGTCGGGCTTGCCGGGAAAGTTTGGGTTTCATCTGAAGTCAGATGGGAAGCCTGGGCAGGTGTTAAGCAGGAAAGTGTCAGCATCCAGTTTGTATCTTGAAATACTCTCTCTGACTGCCAAGGAAGGAAGGCGATGGTGGAAGAGTGGCTTGCGTGAAGCCAGGGAGGATGCAGGTATCCAGCCGGGAATTGGAGGTGGCTAGACCCTTTGATGTCAGTGGGCGTGGAAAGCATGGGCGTGTCTGAGAGTGTTTGAGTCCAGGCACCCCCCCGCTCCTGGAAAGCCTTCCTGACCAGTCTGAATCCACCCATCCATCCCTGAAACCTGATTTCTTACCTGAAGAAGTCATATCTTGACACTGACCTTATCAGTTCCTTGAGTGCAGGACTATGTTTGTCATATCTGACCCACACACAGAGGCATGGTTGGATAACAACAAATACCTTATAGTAATTAGCAGGTCATGAACATTTGTTTACCAGCTGGGGTCACATCTGTTACCTCTTTTGATTTTCCAGATACCTTGAACAAAAGGTAAAATTGAACCCATTTTTCAAATGGGGAAAATTGAGGTTCAGCAAGGACAGGAGATGCTCCCTAGCTCACCCAGCTGAACTGAAAGTCAAGATTCTCACCCAGGCCCAGAGTGCCCTCTGGTGAACAGACAAAAGGAGTCAGGACACCTCCACCCTTAGACAGTGACCAGATTTCCCTTAGGTAAGGATCAAGGGTCTTACCAAGATGACAGGGCCAGTCCACCAGAAATATTAAATAGGTACAGAAGAAATTGTCATTTTTTGGAAGTAAAAAATGGCCAAATACCAGCAGTTTCCTATGGGTCAACCTAAAACAAAGCACGCCGGGGAAATGTTGCATTTCTAGAAAATTCTGCAGCAACGTGAGGAATAGGAGTTGCAACGTAGTCTAAATTGTCTCTGAAAGCAGCTTCCCACACACACGGAAGCTGATGAGGGGGCCGTACAGGGATGCAGCATCTTAGAATCAGTCTATAATGCAATCAATTTTGTATATCCCTGGTGAAACAGCAACATTTATTTAACGTCTTTTATAGAGCAGCTGAGTTTTATCACAAATCACATTCCATTTCTATTCAGCTGGGACTCCTTGAAGGCTAAAATGCACTTACTTTTCTCGGAGGAAATTTACCAATTCCTCTATAAAGACCCATTTGCCTCTGTATGTAAAATTGACACATTTATTGAATATTAAACATTTAAGGTTTTTTCCCCCATCTCCCCCACCCCCTCACCCACACCTTTTTCCACTTTTCCACAAGGCTTTCCAGTCATTAGGTAGTTCCTCAAAGTGGCAAGACATGGGTATTTTCGTACTGACATTTAAATTTGGGTCATTCTTATCAGTGGGAAATAGTCAAGTTATGTCATAAATGTATAGGGCGACATCCAGTGCCTCGGAGCAGCCCCTGTAAGCCCTGTGCTCTTCCCCTTGGTAGAAGGGGCTTCCCCTTGTGGCCAGCTTGGTAATCTTGGTCACGTGGCAGTACTGTGTTGAGTTCACGACAAAAGTTTTTTTGTCCACACTTGTAACGTTTGCAGAAGGCAGGGGCAGCCTCCCTGACAATAAATTGTGCTAATTAGCATGAGGGCCTATTAATAAAGCGAGTTTTCTTTCATCCGTGTTCCTGAATGGTCGGGGACATCAATTAAAGTGTGCGCTTGGGACAATGTCTTTTCACTGCCGGTTGCAGTGTTTTTGTTTAAAAAAATAAGCAGGGGGCTGGGCCATTTAGGGAACTTGTTTTTGTGTCCTGAACATGGGAGAGGGCTGAACTGTTGAACTTAGGTCTCAGATGTTGGGTCCAGATTTTCTGACTGATGCTAAATCAAGACAGTGACAAGTCGGTGGGTGCTCGGCCCTGGGGTTGAGGCTGTGCTTGCAGAGTGAAAGAGAATTGTTGCATTTGAGGAGTGTCTTCCTAATGAGTCTTAAAACCCACCAGACACAGGTTTTGAATTCATAACTCGCCCTCTTACCAATTTTGTGAGCTCAGGTGATTTACCTCTTTTCCCCTGTCAGGGTTAAATGAGATAATCCATGGAAGGTTCCAGAAGGAACCTCAAAGTCCTTTGCTGTTCTGAGAATTTTATCTGGTGTCAGGTTTGTATGGAAAAAGAAAGTTCATTTCATCCAGCTCCCTGTTCTAGGCTTGATTTCCCTTCCACAGAGCCCAGCAGTTAACCATTTATGCCGGGATCCTTTAAGGACCGGGAACTCATCACTATCAGGGCAGTCTTCCTTACGGTGACCTGAAACCTGCTTCTGTGTAACTTCCTCTGCCCACACTGGTCTGAGCCTCTCTCCTATTTTTCAAATATGTAAAGATGCCCCCTTCTCTGAGTCTTCTGTTTTCCAGGGCAAATTCCTCCCAGCTCTTTGTAGATCTGGGTTTCTCAACCTCACACACAACTGACGTTTTTGACCATATAATTCCTTGTTCTTTGCATTGTAAGGTGCTCAGCAATACCACTGGCCTCTACCCGCTAGATGCCAGCAGTGGCACCCCCCAGTGTGACAACTCAGAAGTATCTCTAGACCTTGCCAGATGTGCCCGAGAGGCCAAAATCACCACCCCCCCCCCCCCCCCACACACACACTTTGAGAAGTGTTGTTCTAGAGTTTCTAGTTCTCCCCATCCTGGACCCCGTTAGCCAGACGTGACACCTCACCTGGGAGGCTTTCACATCCTTACAGTTGTATCCTCTCTGGCATGTCAGCGTTCTTGTGGTTTCTGCCTCTGAAATGTTTTTGGTGCCTGTTGGGAGCAAAGCCCACTTTCGCCTGGCACCAGCTGAAGCTGCCAAGATCTCGAAAACCCAAAAGCAAACATCAGAAGAAACCAAAATAAAATCACGCATTTTTTTTCCTGCAGCTGTCTCTGCAAAGGGCCTTCCTTGTTAGAACCTCTGTTTTGAGAACAGGAATGATAAGGTCTGAGTGTATCCCATAGCTTCCATCTGAATGGGCAGAGCCAACTTTTCAGAGTAGGAGGTTAGTGAAGGTCTCTGACTGCAGCTGGCTCCAGGTCTGGGTTAGCATTCTGGCTTTGCCACTGACTGACTACACCTCTCTGAACCTCAGTTTCCTCATCTGTATAATGGGTATAAAAGCAACTCTGTCTCAAAGACTTGTTGCCACGATTCAAAGAATTGACTTATGTAAAGCGTCCAGTGAATAGTAATCAACTAATAAGTAAGAGGTACTATTTTATATTATTGCTGTTGTTTGCAAATAAGAAACACACATCCAAGGAATGAGAATAATTCATTTAAAGTCAATCAGCAGGTCAGTGTGAAAACATTGGATTGAGCATCTTTTTTCTGAAAACTCTCGGGCTTTTTTTTGCAAAGGTCTGTCTGTGCATACGAGGAGATTCGAAGATGATCCATTTTATGTGATTCTCACCCCATTAACAGCCCGCGGTTTTGCCAGAATATCCTCTTTTCACTTTCAGTTTTAAAACCAGCCAGTGTAATAAATCTTGCCCCGAAATCTCAGCAGCACATCTTGGCTGGAGTGTATGATAAATCTAATATACTGTGGCCTCTCTATATGAGGTACCCCTTCACAGATCTGTATTTTTGGCGGGCAGCCCCATGGTCTGGGAGGATTATAATTTGCTCTTCTTGGTGTGACAAGTCCAGCCCTCTGACTGGGTCACCTTTGTTTCACACCTTCCATGGCTCCAGGGTGGACACATGACCCCATCCCCTCTCTGTAACCTTTCCTTCCTTCCTTCCTTCCTTCCTTCCTTCCTTGCTTCCTTCCTTCCTTCCTTTCTTCTTTCCTTCCTTTCTTCTTTCCTTCCTTTCTTTCTTCCTCTTCCTCTCCCTCTCTTGCTCTCCCTTTCTCTCTCTTTTTTCTACTAAACCACAGAGTTAGCTACCCACTTCTGTCCCCACGTTTAAAACAGGGAACATGCTTAGAACTGGATCTGAATTTGAAGACTACACATCTGGGAAGGGAGAAGGCCACTGGAACTTGAGTACCCCATGGTTCTGCCACATGTGGACCATGTTGCCTTAGGGGACAAGGAAAGGACAGGGGTCCCCCACTTTGATCATTCAACAAATATGTCTTAAGGGTCTACTATGTGGCTGAGTATACAAAGGTGAACAGAGTCAGATACAATGGGAGAGACAGACTTTTATGATATGGTTACTTGTAACAAAGTTGAATTATTTATGCCTGTGCCGAGGGTTCTGACTGAGAAATGCAGGGGCTCTGGAGCCCCAGCGGAATATTCCTAAAGAAGTAGCATCTTCGATCTTACCGGAAAATAGTGGGCATTTACCAGGCTCAGGGAAGAGCTCATGCTGTGAGGCAGGGAAGGACACAGGGAGATCAGTGGTCACCACAGGCCATGGGAGACTGAGACGGAGGCCGGACAAAGCCTGTGCAGGAAGTTTCTCTGGCTACCTAGTAATAGTGGCACCTGGGAGCCTTGAGAGGACCTGTGAACTCCCCTTGTTTCCTCCTCTCCTGGCAAGGCCCCTGGGAGGCCAGGAAATAGCCCCCAAAGGCTTTGAGGACTGTGGAATGTGTTCTAGTCCTAGCTCTACCCCTACTGACCTTAAATCACTTTCTCTCTCTGAGCCTCAGTTTCCTCATCTGTAAAATGGTGGTAATAACAATAAGCCCTCCCCACCGGAGCAGTGTTACAAAGATAAATCAAGATAATGCATATAAGGTGCACAGATCAGAGAACAGTTTCTGGCATTAAATAAGTACCCAACAGGGGCTCCTGGGTGGCTCAGTCAGTTAAGCATCGACACTTGATTGCAGCTCAGGTCATGATCTCACCGTTTGTGGTTTTGAGCCCCGCATCAGGCTCTATGCTGACAGTATGGAGCCTGCTTGGGATTCTGTCTCTCTCTCCCTCTCCCTTTGCCCCTTCCCTACTCTCACTTTCTCAAAATAAGATAAAATAAGATAAAGTAAGTACCCAAGAAATGTTAACAATTAATTCTGCTTACTAGCATTGTGACTAGGGAAGACTAAGTTTATCTCTTTGGGTCTCAGTTTCCTAATTTGCAAAATGGGGATAATAATCATACGACTGGAATAAATGAGATTGAGCAATGACTGGCACAGAATTGGGGCTGATAGCATTGGCTGTTACCACTGCTACTATTACTGTTGTTGTTGTTGCTACTGTGTTTCTTGTAGCTTCACATATCATGTGGTGGATCTTCAGGGGTCGCATGGTTTTCATCCTGGTTCTGAACGCCACCACATTAGACGTGCCTCCCCAGCTGTTCCCTCCACCATGTGCTTCACCTTCCAGACCCTCTCATGTGCCCCACTGCATCCCACACAAGAATTCCAGCCCCACAGCCTGGAATTCTGACCCACTGTCTCATGACCCTCTGGAGTCTGTGTTCTTCTTCCCCTTGGAGCTCATCCAAATGAGAGGGATCCTAAGGGAACCTAGTGATCACTCATTGAGCAGGACCTTTTCTGCACCACAGCAGCCCCCGGAGATGGGTATCATCAGCCCCACTTGGCAGGTGGAGAAACTGAGGCACAGAGGGGCACCACCATGCCCTCGGTCTCTCTGGTACTCGCAGGCTGCTCGCCACTGCAGACACATGCGCTTCGCTCTTTTCCCCTTTGCTTTCACAGCGGCCAAAATGCCGTCTTCCAGTAGATCTCTCCTCCAGCTCATGACAAGAGCAGATCTTTTAAAAGAGATAGAAAAAAATTTTGCAGACCCTTGAGAGTTGATTCTCTCATCCCTGGAGTCTGCAGACCTCTGCCAAAAGAAGCCTTGACACATGGCATTCAAATTTGGGCCGTGAGATGATCTTCCAGCTGCCAGCTCTCTCTGCAGACGAGAATCTGGGCCTTCACCACAGGCCAAGTAATCATTTATTTGGATTAGTGTCAATGTGGAAGAGCAGAAGCAATGGTCCGAGGGACCCCCAGTTTGAAAAATGCTGCCTTTGACTGGCATATTCCAGAACTTGGTTCATCTCTGTCTTGCGGGATCTAGAACAAAGATCAGATGGAATTGAGGCCTCCTGGGCCTCTCCTTTCCTGGACCTTTCAGTTCTTACGTGCTTGGGTTCTGGGGAAAATGGAGTCCTCACCCAGCCTTCCTGGGCACTGGGGCTACCTCGTCTCCTTGAAGTAAGAAGGCCAGTGGCCGAGGCTCCTCCATGTTATTGAGGGAAGAAATACAGCCCAGAACCCTTTCTGTAAAAGTAACCTCCCAGCTCCTCCTTTATGGGTGAGGCAAAGTGCTTAAAATGCTTAGGGGGAATAAACAGCTTTTAATGAAGTTACATTGCCACATAATGGGCATCATAAAATTGCCTTCATACTGCAGGGTCCCAGGATGGCATTTATTATCGACTGTGCCGGAACAGCCTTTGCAGAGCTCCGGTAGCTGCAGAGAGAAGACTGCAAAAGTCTCCTTAAATTACCTGATTGAAATAACCGGCGGAATATTCCGTGGGGCCGCCGCGTGCCAGGGAAGCCGCCTTTGGGGTGGTCTGTCAGAGGCGGTTTGCGCATTCTGAAGAACACAGGAGTTTCATTGCAGCAAAACAGATGTTCATCTTGTTTCTCCATCGGCTGTTTGATGAGAAATTTATTGCTCTTCCGCTGGGCAGGAGCCCCTCTCGGCTGTGGAGTCTATTAGGCAAGCCAGCAGCTGGCGGGAAGCCAAGGTGAGGCTGTTTTGATGAAACCCATGAAAAGCCTTGGCTTGGAGGCGCCGGTAATAATGCACTGGCTAGACTCTCCTGATTGGGCCATTGATTGGCCTGATTTGATTTATTGATCAATACCCTCAAATTTGGCGTCTGAGAAGCTGCACTAATCTTTAACTGTTGTGAACATCTCTACCTGCTGGAGAATTAGACCCTGATAAGGAATGTATGAAAGGAATCGGGGCTTATCTTAATCACACACCGGGCCCCAGCACTGCCCACGCCGGCGAGGGCCCCAGTGCACCGCGCCCCATCGCCAGGCAGGCTGGCGCAGATCTATAAATTGATGGAATTCAAAGCCTCCAGCATCGATTACCGTTATAACAAACAGTGGTGCACAGAATGTCTGATTATTTTTAGACAAAGATTCTGTTCTCTCAGCAGCAATTTTGCTGAGGCTGTCACTGTGTCAGATGTCTACTGTTGATTGCAATTAGATGCAATACAAAAAAAAATTAAACTATCTGTATCCTTAGTCTTATTTCCAGTTATTAAATCTCTCTCTTTGTTTGCCGTTTCCTCATGATATCTACAGCTGGATGAAATATTTGGTTGGCAGGAGAAATCCTTGTAATTCAGCGGGGGTGCAGTGGCCTGCCGGCTCATTGGATTATCTCTGATGGGGTGCACATAATCTCAGGGGGAGGGGAGTTGAGCGTGTGTGGGGGGGTGTTGTATCTGTTTAAAAGTGTGCAGTGTGAAGGCTTGATGCAAAGAAAAGCGTTTCAGGGCAGGGTGGGGTATTTAAAAAGCAATCTCCAAAGCCCTCCAGAATGCCTGTGTTTTTAGTTTTCCTTGTTTCATTCCACATCAGGCAGGACCTAACCAGGGATGCATCCCTGTCAATGAGTGGGGAGGGAGGGAAGGTTATCCAAGCAACCTAACTCAAAGGTTGGTGCCACTTGAAATAATTAATTCCTCCAAACAGAGACCGCACTTGGGACCCCTTCCGCACTCAATCATACCTGAAGAGCAGGCTCCAGGTAATTGTGGGCATGAACAAATTAGGCATTCCCTTCTACATGCAGCGCAGCGGCCAGCATCCTGGCTCTGGGCACGCGCATCCATCATCTTGGCGCTCTCCAGTTGATCTCTCGTCTCAGAGCCATTAGCCCCAGTGTCTTTGATGGTGGAACAGCTGTAAACCTGAGACCATCATGGGGTGGCCAAGTCTGACGATTCATTACTTGATGGGATGGGGGAAAAGGCTCAGGTGCCAGTGCCAAGGCTTCCCAGTTCCCAGAAGCCAGCTCCACTTGGAATTGGCAACAACCAGCTAATTTTAGAAAGTTCATAGTGGACGATGGTCTAAGCTCCCTGAGGGCAGGGCAGAGGTCAACCTTGTTCGGTAATAACCAGAGTATCACCTGCCCTTTGTTTACCACCAGCTGCCCCAGATCCTATGCCAAGCACTTCCTTCCGGATGCACCTTCCTCCTTCAAGCTGCCCGGTTACCTTATGAGGTTGGTAATTACTATCCCTGGTAATAGATGCAGAAACTGAGGCTCACAGGCACGGAGTGGCTTGCCAAAGATTACAGAGCTAAGAGGTAGTGAGGCTGAAAGTCAAGTTTGGGTTGGTTTCTGGAGTCTGGGCTCTCAGCCTCAATGGAGAGTACTCAATAAATACCTGTTGAATGAATGAATGGTGTCTCTACCTCCAGTGGGGGCTCCACTGGGCTCTCGCATAGCCAAGGATGGCAGGCCATCTTTCCGGGAGAAAAAGAAGAAACCAGAATTCTAGAAATTTCAGTAACCTCCATGGGCAAACCTGATGTTTGGGCCTCTAGGACTGCTGAAAACAGCTTCTGCTTTTATCCTTATGGGCACAGAGGCTCATATCCCTTCAGTTGGAACAAATTTGAGGTCACCAGGAAGCTTTTATGCAAAGAAATTTCAGGGTTGAGTGATCCAGCAATAGGTAGGAGCAAGAGCCCTCCTGGGGTCTCAGGAGGCAGGGAGAGCTCACTGGTCACCTGATTGGGATTCAGATAGCCTTTGACCAGGATAACACAGTGGTTAAAAGCTTGAACCCTGAAGTCAGGGCTCAAAGCCCAGCACCATCACATTTTTCTCTCTATGTGACGAGCAAGCAATTGAACCTCTCTGGGCCTCACTTTCCCAATCTGCAAATAGGGCTGATAATAAGACCTCCCTCTCAAGGTGACTATGAGGATTCAGTGAGGTAATACATGTCAGCCTGGTCAATGTGCTTGGCACAGGCTGCCTGATGTTGATGATCATTAGCCGAGGGCATTCAGGAATGCCCAGCACCCACCGTGGACATTTGTGACCAACAAGCTCATTTGGCTCAAGAAGAATTCCAGGCCAAGGAAAGAGGTATCAAGTAACTTGTCTGAAATCACAGAGCAAATCCATGGCACATACAGCATCTTCCTTGTCACCCATTCAGCGTCTTCTGGACACACTCCCATTGTGCATGCCCCTCCCCTTTTTCCCTTTCACATCCCTGCTGCCCTGGCCCTCTGATAAAAGTGTGCCTTGTAGTCTCGGCATAGCTGTGGTCTGGAGAGGCAGTCCCCCATGTGGCTGGTGGGAGAGACAACCAACGCAGTGCCTTTGGAGGGCAGGTGTGCAGGCTCTATCACATTTAGAAATGTGCCTGCCCTGTGACCTGGCCCTTCTCGAAGAACTTACCCTCTGACATAACCCACACAGGGGCACCAAGATGAATGTCTTAATACATTGGTGCGGTGTGACATGGCTTGTAATAGCAGAGCCCAGAAATAACCTAAGTGTCCATAAGTGAGGGACCAGCACATAAAATAAGGCACCTCCACACAGAGTGCTCTGTGCTGTAAAACTGAAGCCAGATGCTCTTTACGTACCAATGAAAGGAGCAGGCAAGATAAATTCAGTGAAAATGGCAAGTTGCAGAACATGGTACGTAGCGTGCTGTATCTGAGTAAAACAAAAGAAGAGAAAGGTTATTCTTGCCTGTGTGCGTGAATATGAATGAAATATCTTTGAAAGGACACAGAATGATGGTGGGCTCCTCTGATAGAACAGATAGAACACTGTTGAATGTTAAACCTTTCTGTGCTGTTGCAGTTTTTGTCATATGCAAAGATTACTTTAGCAGGGTAAAAATTTCACTATTGAAAGAAACTAGTGTAATGGAAGAACCTGGATTCTTCGAATCAGACAGGAGGAAATATTGGCGCTGTTACTTACTGGTTACTGACCTTAGATATGCAGTAGCAACTCTCTATGCCTCAGTTTGTCTGGTCTGTAAAATGGTGACAGTATGGGGTGATGATAGGTGTTGGTGATAAGCTGGTCTGTGCTGTCCATGGATATTAGCAGGTATTGTTAGAGCCGTGAGGCTGAAAGGAGGCACTGTTTATGGCAGTGCTGAGCACAGAGCCCTCTGTGGAAGTACCAGCCCTGGCCTCTTGGGCCAGGGGCTGAGGATGGAGGCAGCTCCCTGAGCCCCTCAGGGGACACCCCCCGACACACACACACACACACACACACACACACACACACACACACACAGAGTGAAGCCCTGAACTCACTCATTCACCTGGAAGGCTCCATAGCAGATTCCTCTTCAGAGGCCCAGCTCCTGACTCTCTCAGCTTCTGTAATGAGGCCTAATCACCAGCTCAGCCCAGAGAGGAGGGACAGGATGGGAGCTTGGCCAGCTGCTGCCCACATGGCTTCCACCAAGGGGCAGTTAGATAGTTGTTTCTCTCTCCGCTCCCTCCCTCCCTCCGTGTCTGTCCGTCTGTCTCCCACTGTAATATGCTGTCTCGCACTCTCCCTGTATCTCTTTCCTTTCCTCTCCTTCTCAGTCTCTCTTCCCTCTCAGTGAAAGTCTCTTCCCCCAGATAGCCATTTGGTTGGAATCTCCACCCTCTTTAAGTCTTTGCTAAAGTCACCTTTTCCGGGGTGCCTGGGTGGCTCAGTTGGTTGGGCATCTGGCTTCAGCTCAGGTCATGATCTCACGGTTCATGGGTTCAAGCCCCTCGTCGGGCTCTGTGCTGTCTGACAGCTAGCTCAGAGCCTGGAGCCTGTCTTCAGATTCTGTGTCTCCCTCTTTCTCTCTGACCCTCCCCTGCTCATGCTGTCTCTCTCTCTCTCTCTCTCTCAAAAATAAATAAAAACACCAGAAAAAAAAAAAGTCACCTTTTCCATGAGGCTTCCCCTGGCCATTCTGTGCAAAATTGCAATTCATCCCAACCCTTTCCCTTCTTTACCACCTTCCCTGCTTTTTTTCATCTCTCCATCTGCAGACTTAAAAGCATTTCAGTGACTCCCATTACTCTTGAGGATAGAGATCTGGGTAGGGATTGGGGTGCCTTGCCCCCCCCCCCACAATCCTTAGAAGAGGCAGTTGTCCAGGTCAGTGGTGCACAGGTTTGGCTCTATGCAAGACCAGCTGGGTGGGCCATCCGAGCATCAGTCAGCAAGTCTCCTACACAGTGTCTGTCCCTGCTGGGCTCTAACTGGATATGTCTTCCATAGCCCCCTCTTCCAGTGACTGAGGCTTGGCCTGCTCCTCTCCTCTGGGCTCACCCGCAAACATACATCCTGGAGGTAGCGGGCACGGTAGTAAGAGTGCTAAGACCTCGTGCAGTCACACCCCTCGCTGAGCCTTCTTTGGCTACAACTATGAAATGGAGAGAGTCACACCCACCTAGCAGGTGTTTGTGGGCCCTGCATCCTGGAAGCCTTCCTGCTGGCTACCACCACAGGCCTGGCCAAGGGCTCTGGCCACACGCTTCCCTGGTGCCCCAGCTTCTGACCACAATGCCGTTGATCTTCATGTCCATTCAAAGTGGGGTGGAGGGATGTAACTGAACGGTGAGGTGCTGAGCCAGGCTGCTTAGGTGTCAAATCCCAGTGCTGGCACTCGCTTGCTGTGTACTCTTGGTACCATGAGCTGACCTCTCTCAGTTTAGCTCCCTTGTGTGTGAAACAGGGAGAATGATAACGCCTTACAGAGTTGTGACGATGAAATGAGCTAAACATGGAAAGTGCCTGGAACAGTGTCTTGGCACCAAAGTAGGCTTTCAGTGTGTGTTTGGTGGAATGAGTGAGTGCTGTCAGGATTCGGCGGGGTAACTCAGGGCTCCCCAGGGGCTGCCAGATGGCGATGGTCTAATTCTATTATTCCTTACTGTTACTTAGCCAGAATGTATCTAATGAGAGGAACTTCTCCTCTGCTGTTTGGTCACCCCGGGGTGCAGTTTGCGCTTTAGTAAAGGCAAGATGCAAGCTTGATTCTTTCCTTTTATTTACCAGATTTCAAAGCAATGAGTTGGTTCCCCAGCATCCCCCAGAGTGACCAGTAAAGGTTTTTATTTTATAGTATGAACTCTTAGATTTAAGCCTCTCTGATAGATTCAGTCCACTGCAATTACTCTCCTTTATGCTCAAATCATCCTACCCCTTGCCCATGAGAGCCTCCCTTGTGATTAGTCCCGGTGGTCTTGACAGTGGCCTGCCATTAGGGAATCGCAGCCCATTTGCACAGAATCCCATGAGGCAGGTGGGCAGGACAAGCATAGGAATGTGGAGCCGGGCATACTCGGGTCTGGGTTCAGCCTCTGATTCTGCCCATTTCTGGCACTGGAGTGAGCCTCAAGCCTCAGTTTATGCATCTATGAAATAGAATTAATAGCAGTGAATGATATCGTGTATATTAAGCCTTTACCACAGGGCTTTGCACACAGTAAGTGGCCAATACATAAGCTGACCTGTGGGAAAACCTTGCACAGTGCCTAGTTTGCAGGGAGATCTCAGGAAAGAAATGTTCCTCTCTACATTTTTTTAAAAAATTTTTAATGTTTTATTTATTTCTGAGAGAGAGAGAGACAACGTGAACAGGGGAGGGTCAGAGAGAGAGGGAATCACAGAATCTGAAACGGGCTCCTGGCTCTGAGCTAGCTGTCAGCACAGAGCCTAACGTGGGGCTCGAACCCATGAACCGTGAGATCATACCCTGAGCTGAAGTCAGACACTTAACCGACTCAGTACCCAGGCACCCCTCCTGTCTACATTTTTGATGGAAGGTTTCTAGGGGTCTCTCCACCCTCCTCACCCTCAAAGTTGGGGCAGAATTTCTCAAAGGACATATTAAAAGATCTTACCTGTGTCACACTTTCTACTAAAACTTGCTAACAAGAGAAAGGGAACAAATTATTTATAGAAGTTATTGTCCTACCCTCTAAGATAGCTTATCACTTCCAGGGCTGAGCCCTGGGCGGGGGGGGGGGGGGGGGGGGGGAGCTGAGACCCCTGAAAGCAATTTCTAGTCTTTTTCAGGTCTAGGTGACCCCCAGTACCTTACTGAAATCCCTCCTCTTCCCTGGCCTTGCTCACAATGGCTAAGGGTGCCAGGTCCCACAGAGCCCTGGGCGGGCCCAGCTGCCAGTCACCCCACAACCTAAAAGCCATCAATCACATATTTTCACTGAGTCACTCTGTTTTTAAACTTGGCCTTTCTGTCTCATTTTCTTATATCCCTCAAGGACATATTTTCAAAACCTAAACAGCAGGCCAACCAAACTGTGGCACTGCCATTAAAATCAATGACAGCTGCATGACAGGGCGTGCTTGGGAATGCTTGTAAATGTATTTTAGCACTTGAGCCCACCTCTTCCCTTGTTCCTTCAGCAAGTATTTATTGAGCACCTGCTGCAAACACCTTTTTGAAGGGATGTTCTATCTCAGTAAATAGGTCACCAACTCAAAGTATCCACAACATCCGAAATAAAGAGCAGGTGAGAAATGGTGAAGAAGGAAGAGGATTCCAGAGCATAGAGGTTGACGCGGTTGGAGGGAGGGTCAGCTCTTTGCCTTCTGCCCAAGGAGGCAGGCATTGCGTGTGCCAGGTGTCATTACAGCCGGGACACAACACTGAATCAGACAGACGTGATCCCTGCCATCAACGTTGAGCAGGGGAGATGGCAAGAAGCAAACAGAGACATATCAGGAGCCCTGGGAAGGAAGCCACCAGGGGCCAAGAGAGAATAAGAACAGAGTCTCATTTAGTTCTGACAGTCAGGGAAAGCCTGAAGGAGCAGTTGTAGGAAAATCTAGGGGAAGAGAGGTCCATGCAAGGGGAACAGCAGGTACAAAAGCACTGAGGTAGTCAAATGTTTGGCCAGTGAAAGTCAGTGGCTGGATCATAGAGAGCAGGAGGCATGAGACAGAGAGGCAGCAGGGCCTGACCACACTGTGCTCGCTGGCCCTGGGCAGAATCTGGGACATGAGCATCAGCATCAGTGGGAAATCATGGCCGAATTTTCAGCCTGGAAGTGATGGGATCTTATTGATGTTTGTGAAACCACCATTGGGTGCTCTGGTAGAACTGATTGTTGGGAGGGAGAGGCAACAGGAAGTCCCTGATGGCCACTGCAGCAGTCTAGGCAAGCAATGATTAGGACTTGGTGGCAGCAGAGATGGCAAGAGTGGGCAGATTCCAGAATATTTTGGAGAGCGAGAAAATAACTGGTCCTCTCCCCCTTAGCTCCCCCCTCCTCCTCCCTCATCCCAAAGAACAGCCATTCACAGAAGTGCACAGATCCTACGTAAGCCTTCGGCGGGACAAATTGCCACGACTGAACACACCCACGGAACCAGCACTGAGGTCAAGAAACAGAACATCCTCGGGGCGCCTGGGTGGCTTAGTCGGTTAAGCGTCTGACTTTCGCTTAGGTCATGATCTCACGGTTTGTAGGTTCGAGCCCCGCGTCGGGCTCTGTGCTGACTGCCAGCTCAGAGCCTGGAGCCTGTTTCAGATTCTGTGATTCCCTCTCTCTCTGACCCTCCCCTGCTCACGCTGTCTCTCTCTCTCTCTCCTAAAAGAAAATAAAACATTTAAAAAAATTAAAAAAGAAAAAAAGAAACAGAACATCCTCAGCTACCCAAAAGTGTCCCTTGTACTCCTTCCTGCCACTGCTCCCTAGATATAACCACTCCCTTGACTTCTAACTACACAAATTCATTGTGCCTGTTTTCCTGCCTTATGTAAATGGAATCATACAGTGTGCATCTGGCTCCTTTTGCTTTACATTTGTGAGCTTTCTCAATACTGTTGTTTGTCTTTGTAGTTCATTGATGCTCGTGGCTGTAGTATTCTACTGGGTAAACATATATTTCAAATTTATTTATACATTCTATTGTTAATAGACGTTTGGACTGTTTCCAGTTTGGGGCTATTATGAATAGTGCTTCTATGAATGTTTCAGACCAGTACTTCTCAAACTTTAATGTACTCATGACTCAACTAGTGATCTTGTAGAGATAAGACCCCAATGTAGTAGGAGTGGAGTGGGTCCTGAGTTTTTGCATTTGTCACAAGTTCTCACGAAGGCCCGTGACCCTATTTTGAATAACAAGGCCTTATTTTGCTGAACATACTTCTCTGAGGTATGTACCCCGGAGTGGAATTGCTGGGCCGCAGGGAAGCATGTTTGGCTTTAGGAAACATTGCCAAATAGTTTTTCCAGATGACACCTCCACCATGTAGGCCACTTCTAGTTGCCCCACATTCTCGGTATCCTTGGTTTTACCTGGCCTCCATTTTAGCCATTCGGGTGCGTATGTAGAGGTATATTGTTGTGGTTTAAATTTGCATTTCCCTCATGACTAATGAGGCCAAGCGTCTTCTCATGTGCTTGTAACTGTTAGAATCTCCTCTTTTGGGGGAAGTGCTGGTTCAAGTGTCTTGACCATTTTTCTATTAAGTCATCTCTGTTTTTCTTAATGAAGTTTTTGATTGTGGACACAATCCTTTATTAGGTAAAGTGCACACTCCTCCTCCTGCTCTGTGGCATTTCCTTTGCAGTCGTATTTCACTTGTTCTTTCTAATTCAACAATTATCACTCAGGACCTGCAGGGAATGCGGACAGATTCCCTCTCTGTCCAACAAAACCAGGTTAGAATCTGTTACCTGAAGGGTCATCCTTTCAGCTTCTTGCTCATTTACACACTCACACTCCTGTCACTGACCTTCTAATTTTTTTTTAACGTTTTATTTATTTCTAGGAGAGAGAGAGAGAGAAAGACAGCATGAGCAGGGGAGGGTCAGAGAGAGAGGGAGTCACAGACTGAAACAGGCTCCAGGCTCTGAGCTGGCTGTCATCACAGAGCCCGACGCGGGGCTCGAACCCACGAACCGCGAGATCATGACCTAAGCGAAAGTCGGACGCTTAACTGACTAAGCCACCCAAGCGCCCCTGTCACTGACCTTCTGAAGGGAGAGCCTCTCCTGGCATCCGCCCCCACCCTCTGAAGCTGCTCAAACCAAGGTGTCCACTCAACCCTGCTATTCCTTTGACATCTTTCTACCTCTGATGTTTTTGGCCACTAAGTTAGTTCCTTTTTTTTTTTTTTTTTAAGCATCCAGAGAATTATCTGGCATTGTTAGCCAGTCATCTGACCCTTTGTATCTTCACAAAGAAGCACCTCTGAAGGTGGTGGATCCCAGCCCCACAGCCCGGAGGAGTCCAAGCAAAAGAGGGGCAGGCAGGCTGTGTGTGTCCCATGTGCATGTCCTCGTGAGCCTGACTTAACTCTCCGTCTGCCTGAGAGCCTTCAGCCTTGCACTTGCTGTGCCCCCACAGCCTAGTGCTTGGCTTTTGGCCTGGTGTGTGCACTGGACCCAGCACTCTCCAGGGTCTCTCCCCACACTACTGCTACCGGTCCTTACGCTCACCCCGCCACCTCCTTTAGCTGACGGCTCACTGCCTTCACTCCCTGCCCCCGTGATGCTGTGAGGGAAAGTCCCAGGGTCACAGGTTCACGTGGAGCCACACTTCTAGGAATCAAGGGCCTTGTTTCCTTCCCCCATAGCAGCACTCTAGATCAAACAGCAGATAAGCCAGGCCCGCAGCCACCAAAACCAGCCTGTGCAGGTTTGAACGTTGCCAGCCTTGGGCAAGCGCTGAGCAAGCACCGACTTGCCAGAGCTCTAGTTTCCCCGGCTGTACAGCGATGGGGGTATTTAACTAGTGGGGCTGCTGGGAAGGCTACATGGCGGGATATACAGAAGGAGCTGAGAAGGTGTCCCATCCACAGTGGACATATGTAGCTATCTGCTGTTCTTTATCATTGTTATCTTTACTGTGTCGTTAGGATGCTCAGGCACGCTTGCCGCCATCATCTCTCTTCTTACCTGCTGAAGTCTGTGTGCTTTGCCTCACCTCTGGGTCTTCGGACTTGCTGCCCCTTCTGCCTGGAATGTGCTTCCCCCTGTTCTCCACCTGTGGACCCCCACTCTTGATTCACTGCCAGGGCCAGCCCCGTCCCCTTCCTCTGGGGGACTGCCATGGCCTCCTAGCACTGGTACAGGTCCTGAGACAACAGAAGTCTGAAAACTTCTATGTTCAATGAATAAATGAAGGACTGAATGAAGGCAAGAATGAATGAATGAATCAATGAGTGAGTGAATGAATGAATGTGCTAAGGAGTTTGGGACCTGGCCTGTCTTTTAAGGGATGGTGGCTAGGGAACAGCATCCTGGTGGCCCTGTGGAGAATGGGTTGAGGGAGGAGGGATGCAGATGTCCAGGGGTGGGGGTGTGGGATTACCCAGGCTGTTCCTCATGGCCTCCAAACATGCTTTGACCCGGCATAGGATCCCTGGCACAGCGAACAACTGACTCTTCCAAAGGTGTTTTCTACAGTGGAACAATTTGAAATAATTAGAACTTTACAAAATGTCTTTAAACACCCTGGTAATGGGTATAAGAAAACACTTGTGAAGTATAATCAGTTATTAGCAGCTGATCAATTATCCTCATGGATAGCTGGGTGGGGGGAGAGGAGAAGCAATAATAAGCCCCTTGATTAACTAATTTGAATATCTTTGGAGAACAAATTCTGAAATTTCTTTCTATTTTCTCCCTGCCATTGTAATGGCCGCACATCTGCCAGAAAAAGGCGGGATGGAAATGGTAATGAGTGTTTTGCTGTGAACCTGCTCCTTGGCTCCTTGCTTGGGATCCTGGGAGGAAGGAATGGGAGGTGTGGGGATGGTGAGCCGGCTGGACCTGGGAACCTCATGCTGGCTGGAGGGCGGAGTCAGTGGTCAGCCCTACCCTGAGGTTTAGCCCATGCCCCCTACCCCCATAGAATGTCGGGATGGGAGGGAAGCTGATTCCCACGAGCAGGTG
The DNA here is from genome assembly GCF_008692635.1 of Crocuta crocuta. Classification (NCBI taxonomy): domain Eukaryota; kingdom Metazoa; phylum Chordata; class Mammalia; order Carnivora; family Hyaenidae; genus Crocuta; species Crocuta crocuta. The sequence goes on from NW_027533280.1 coordinate 5,306,666, forward strand.
GCACAAACTGGGGACTTTCATCTGAAAAGCCGCATAGATCCTCCTGAAGACCTGCTGGGGTCCGCTGGGCCTGGGGCAGTCACAGGATAGAGTAGACAGTGAAATAAACCTACATTCTGGATCCTGCTCTCAGCCTTGGGCTCCTCCCCAACTTCTTTGGGCTTATAAAAGGTGTAGTTGATGAATCTGGACAGTATTAAAGACCCCCTCATCTCCAGGGGCCTCTGATCTCAGGACAGTATGGACACCAATGGCCACCTAGCTTGCAATCACTCTGTGGTTAAAGCAAGGCTCTAGAGCCAGACTCCTGGTTCAAAGCCAGCCCTGACACCTCAGTTGTGTGACCTTGGGCAAATGACTTAACCTTTCTGTGCCTCCATGTGCTCCTCTCTAAAAGGGAAATAACAGTGCCTGTCTCACAGGGCAGTTTTAGCACAGGGCCATGAACATCATAAAGGCCCAGGAAATGTAAGTCATCATTGTTATTCTCTCCATCCCATGTAATTAACAGGCTAGACCAGAGTTTGCAAACTGGCAGGCCAAGGTCCAAATTCCCCAGTAAATCTGTTTTGTTTGGCACAGACTGCATTGTTAAAATTTTTTCTCAATTTGTTGCCAACAATTAAAAGTCGGGAGATGTTCAAATTAAAAATCTAGATTCGGGTTCTTTTGTAGAATCAGACTCTGTCACCCTCCTGGGCCCACAATCCCATGTGGCACCAGCCAGGGCTGAGTATCGCTGCCCATTTTCACAGAGACACTTGTCTCCCATTTGCCTTGCGCCCCCTCCCCCTTCATTCCTTAATACTGTCTGAGTTCTGCTGGGAACTGGTCAGCACATTTGAATGAATGAGCATTCAAATGAGAGTCTGACTTCATAGGGCGAGACCCTCAGCACCTAGGTGGTCTTGCCTGAGAGAGGTCCAGCCTTGGTTGTGTTTGCCCTCTGGGATCCCCCCTTTCCCATGTCCTGCCAACTCCTGAAGAAAATCCTCTTCTCTGCCCTCTTCCTCTCCCCGCCCCCCACTCTCCTCCCCACCTTTCACATGGGATGTTCTGGAGACCCATACACAGAGGTGTTGAAATGCTCACCTTGAGCAGCCAGACTGAAGCCCGGAACACCAGAAAAAAACACATACCATCCTGTGGACAGCATTTGCAGCCACTGGTCCACGTTCCTCTCATTCAGACAAGACCTTTTTTATATTTAGTTTGAAGCTGTTCCAGAAAAGCCTCTGAAATCACCTTTAAAATTCCTCCCTCCTCCTCCTGCCCAACAACTTTTTTTTTCCCCCTCTCCTGACTGTTCCATTGCTTTAAAATGGCTTAACCAATTTGGGTTATTTTTAGAAAAATGCCTGGCATGTTGGCTGACAACCTGTATTCTAAGTTTCAACCTGATACAGAAAAGACAGAGTGTATAAACCCCTAGGGGGGGAAAAAAAGAAAGAAATGCACAAAACATTGCTTTGGAATAGAAATCATCTGAAACTGACCCCATGGGTCCCGGCCGGCAAGGTATCAGCTGACACAAGGGAGGGAAACCAGCCACCTGCTCAAGATTTCAAGGGCACAGAATGGAATTTGTTCTTCCAAGCTTCCACAAGCAGTGCTGGGAAAACTGGATGCTGCATCCTGTGGACTTAAGAGGCAAGACAGACACGAGTGGAACCCTGGTTCTGCTACACTCTGTCCTTGGGCCAGTGTATACCTTCTGTCAGCTCTCAGTTTTGCTATCTGTGTTATGGGGATCCTAGTAACCACTTCAGGTAAAATGCTGACCATGGAGCCTGAAATCCAGTGACTTGTCCATAAATGTCTGTTAGTGTCGTGATGATCCAGTATTAAGATGAAGAGGGCTCCAAAAAGAAAGCTCCCATGAGCTTTGTGATTATAAATGGTAGCTTTCCCTATTTCTTGATTTCTTTTATGTTTTTAAAGACAGCTTTATTGAGATATAGTTTACATAAAATGAAATTCACGTGTATATTTTCAGTGGTTTTTAGTATTTATGGAGTTGTGCAGCCATCACCACAATCCAATTTAAAACGTTTCCATTGCCCCCAAAAAGGTCTTTTGTGCCCTTATGGCTACTGATCCCACTCCTAGCCCCAGGACACCATGAGTCTACTTTCTGTGTCTATAGATTTGCCTTTTCTGGCCACTTCATATAAATAGGATCATATAGTATGTGGTCTTTTGAGTCTGCTTCTTTCACTTAATAGCATTTCCAGTGTTCATCCGTGTTATAACAGGCATGAGTATCTTGTTCTTTTTTATTGCTAAATATTCTGTTGTATAGATAGACCACATTTTTTTTACCATTCATCACCATTTAATGGACAGTTCTGCTGTTTCCATTTTTTGGCTATTGTGAATAGTGCTGCTATGAATTTGCATGTACTAGTCTTTGTGTGGAACATATATTTTTAATTCTCTGGGGTAGAGGAGTGGAATTACTGGGTCATAAGACAAATTTATGTTTAACTCTTTAAAAAACTGCAAATTGTCTTCCAAAGTGGCTGGACCATGCATTCCCACCAGCAGTATTTGGGCATTCCAGTTGCTCCATACACCCTCACCAGCATTTAGTTGTGTCTTCTTGAGATTTGAGTATGTATTTTTGGTCCCTGGTTTCAATCAGATTTTGACCTGGGAATTCTGGGAGCTGTTAGAGCTTGAAGAGATGAATGGCAGGCAGGGGGCATGGGATGCATGGGACAAAACTGCACAGCTTAGACATTATAAAGCAGCAGTTGTCCAAGAGAACTTCCTAGGATAACGTAAATGATATGTATCTGAACTGTCAAATATGGTAGCCACTAGCATTTGTGGTTCTAAAACACTTGAAATATGGCTTGTGGAACTGAGGAATTGAATTTGTAGTTGTATTTAATCTAAATTACTTTAGATGTACTGAATTTAAATAATCACAAGAAACAAGCGACTGCCATATTAGTGCAGTTCTGGAAGTTCAAGATCGTTGCTCAGTATGTTTTAGGTCTTTGATGAATCTTTCTGAGAAATGGCAGAGTTCAGCTCTTTCAATCACAGATAGCTGGGATATGCATGGGGCTTGGGGGTTACCTATCTGCATATGTCCTGGAATATCATGTCTAGATAGTACACAGTGCCTCAGGATAGAGAGGAAAGTGCCAGAAGGTGCTCTGGGGATTTAGGTCAAGGTGTACTGTGGGATCATGAAAAGAGCATGGATGGTCTCTGGAGCCAAAAGGACCCAGGTTCAAATCCTAGCCCTGTCACTTGAACCAAGTCTGCGACCTGGGACAGGTGACCTATCCTCTCTGAGCTTAAGTTTCCTCATCTGAAAAATGGAGTATTAACATCACTTTTGAAGGACTGTTGTAATACTCAAAGAAGAACGAATACAAATCCCCTAGCACAGTGTCTGCAACTGTACCTCCAGAAAAAGATCAACTTCTGTTATTGTTATCCTTATTGTTGTTGTTAGTCAGCCTGGTCCCCAGGTCTATATAAATACTGTGTAAGTCCTGACCCCACATCCTCATCCATGAAAGCTAAGATGCTAGACTGTCAGTACCACATGGGCAGTGAGTGTCCTTATACCTGACACAGAACAGGTGTTCAAGTGCAGGTTTCATGAATGAGTGAATTAATGAATGAATGAGTGAATGACATTGGCTTTAAGTGAGCAGAATGTAAACAGATGAGGGTCCCTCATGTTGAGGAGAAAGAAATTTTACTCTACCCTTTAAGGTTCTTCTGGCTGGTGTAAGAATGAAATTGACATGAGACCGATTAACAGGAAAAAAACAACAGAAGTTTAATAGCATGTATACTTCCTATATACATGGGAAACACCCCAGAATACTGAGTAACTCCCTGAATGGCCAAAGCCATCACCTTAAATATCTTCAGCTAAAGACAAAAGATGTTTGGCGGGGGGGGGTG
>NW_027533280.1:5310658-5316478 GCF_008692635.1 Crocuta crocuta
GGAAAGGCTGAGTAAAGGAGAGTGAGCTTGTTATGCATTGCAGATTTATGTTCTATGTTCCTGCCTTCTCCACCGATAACAGTTTCTAGAGATCGAGAGTCATCCCCGTTCCTGGTACTGACAGGGAGACAGGCTTACAACTAGACATTTCCCTTATAAGTGTAAATATCTCATACAAAAGGGTAACTTGTACTCAGTTTTCAGACCTTCTCTTGTATCTTCAGTTTCTTAAAAATAATCAGCCTAGGGGCACCTGGGTGGCTCAGTCGGTTAAGCGTCTGACTTCGGCTCAGGTCATGATCTCACAGTTCGTGGGTTCAAGCCCCGCGTCGGGCTCTGTGCTGACAGCCAGCTCAGAGCCTGGAGCCTGTTTCAGATTCTACGTCTCCCTCTCTCTCTGACCCTCCCCTGCTCATGCTCGCTCGCTCTCGCTCTCTCTCAGAAATAAATAAAACATTAAAAAAAAATTTTTTTTAAATAATCAGTATGCCAAAGAAGCATATCTTGGGGTGGCAAAATTTGTTCCCCTGCATCTAAAAGAACAGCACTCCCCTTCAGAAAGTGTGGCTTAAAAACAATACCAGGTTCGGGGCGCCTGGGTGGCTTAGTCGGTTAAGCGTCCGACTTTCGCTTGGGTCATGATCTCGCGGTTCGTGGGTTCGAGCCCCGCGTCGGGCTCTGTGCTGACAGCCAGCTCAGAGCCTGGAGCCTGTTTCAGAGTCTGTGATTCCCTCTCTCTCTGACCCTCCCCTGCTCATGCTGTCTCTATCTCTCTCCTAGAAATAAATAAAACATTTAAAAAAAAAAAAAAAAACAATACCAGGTTCAGTGTCAGCAGCGGCCTGTTTTGTGTGAGGGCAGAGATGGCTTTCCCATCCTTGGGCAAGCGCTTCGTCTCAGCAGGAGTGCAGCTGCTCTGGGACCTCCGAGGCGGGTGTGGAATGGGTGGGCTTTGGCCAGTCAGCCAGGCCAGACCCATCTCGTACCATCAGACCAGCAGGTTTGCCTGCAGAAACCCACTCAGTTCCATCTCAGTAATCCTGGATTTTCTCCCACCCTTGCTTTTCTTTGCCCTTCCCTCCTAATTCTTATCTCTCTTTCTTTCCTGCCCCTAGGCCCCAAAGTAAGTTATTTCCACTCTTACGGAATTGTTATTTTTGTTTTATTTGTGTGAAACATTTTGTAGTTATCAAAGCCTTTTCATATGTGTTATATTCATCTGAAGCACAAGGAAACTCAGTGAGGTAAAAACACTCATTCAAGAAATATCCAGGGGCACCTGGCTGGCTCAGTTGGTGGCTCATGCGTGGGACTCTTGGTCTCAGGGTTGTGGGTTCGAGCCCCACGTTGAGTGTAGAAATTACTTAAAAACAAAATCGAAGGAAGGAAGGAAGGAAGGAAGGAAGGAAGGAAGGAAGGAAGGAAGGAAGGAAGGAAAAGTCCATTAAGCTTTGCTCTATGCCAGGCACAGGCCTACGTGCTGGGAATACAAAGAACAAAACACACCAAGTTCCTGCCCTCCTATAGCTTTTAGTCTTGGAGAGGAGGCTGATAATGAAATGTGCAAATAAGCTTATCTTTGCAAAAGATGATGTATGCTATGTGGAAAAAGAGCAAGGAGGGGGTGGATCTACTTTAAAATTGGGGGGAGTAGGGGCAGGGAGGATCCCACTGAGAAGATATAGGAGTGGGGGGGGATGGGAAGGGATTACAGATAACGGGAACAGGCTTTTGTAAATGCCTGAGGTGAGGGAAAGGCTGGTGCACTGGAAAACTCAAAATGCCTAGAGCTGGGGAGAAATGTCCTCCCACATAAGGCTGGAGCCTTAAGCACTGGCTGGACCCTGGGGGCCCCAGTGAGAAGTCTGGATTCTAATCTAAGCCCATGGCAAATAAATTACAGAAGAGTTTCAAGCCAGAGAGAGAGAAGAACTGATTCACGTTTTGAACAGCTCATTCCAGCTGCTGCTTAGAAATGGGACTGTAGCAGGTAAGGGTGGGAGCATAGAGAGAAGGAAGGAAGCCCCAGAAATAGTCTCGGCGAGGGATGGTGGCAGCTTGGACGAAGGCGGCAGCGGGGGTGGTTATTATTTCTGGACAGTTAGAGATATTTAAGATATTTGGCTGGGATTCATTTTAGTATTTTTATTATCCTCCTGTTACAGGTGGGGAAACTGAGGCACAGAGAGGTGCAGTGACTTGCCTGGGTCAGAGCTAGCAAGTGCAGCACACAAGATTCGAACCCAGGGCTGCATGGCTGCTGCAAGGCCAGGGATCTACACTGCTTCTTGGTACTCTTACTTCTGGGCGGCTCAGCTTGATGTCCATCCCCCATCTGTCCAGATCAAATGATGCTCACAAAGCATCGTCCCCATTTTACAGATTAGGAAGTTGAGGCTCAAGCATTAGGATTTCCCAGCTAGAGAGTAGCAGAATTAGGATTCAAACCCACACCACACTCCTACCTAGGTCTTCATCTTGCCCCAATGCTGGGAAAATGTGTGTCCTGGGGCCTAGGCTCCTCTAGGCTCTGGAAAAAGAAAGTAGACAAGATAAACAAGGAAGAGGAGGGAAAGGGTCCACAGTCCCTAGTCTAGGACAGGTCAACCTGTCATTCTCTAGTTTCCTTTTAGTAAATACAGTAAAACTCTGCTTCTGTATAGACTGTCTGTGTGTCTGCTGGTAGAGAGGGAAATTCTGTTATGCCTCAGAGTACAGAGATAAAGTCTCTGATGTGGGGAGGTGGGGGGAACATTTGGAGAGAAAGGTCTAATCTTTTTTTTTTTTTAATGTTGTTTTGGAAAATGGCTTTTGTGGTTTGGAGACAGAGCAGGATACCCTGTCTTGCACTGAGGGTCTGAGTTTCATCTTAGAACTTTCCCCATCGGGTCAGCACCTGCCTCATGCAGGCATCTCTCTTGTCATTTATGGTGCCAGGAAGGCAGTCAGGAGTCCCTGGTGCAGTTTCAGGCAATTAAAGTCAGCTCGGTGGGAATTTCACATTAATGTTAATAATCAACATTGTAATAAAATACAGGTAGGTAAAAAGAGATGTTGATTCCCCAAAAAAATGTTTTTCCTCTTCCTCTCCCTCCCCCCTTCTTTCCCTTTTATACCTCCCATTGTGGAAGTGGACGAATTGTATGTTAGTACCCTACACGGCTTGGTATTGAAATAAGACCTGAACCCTGAACAGGAAGCAGCCAGTTAGATTGTTTATTGAGGTGTTGGGCAGTCTTGGACAGGGGATTTAGTTGAGGGGTCATCTGAATAGTAGGAGGCTTGCAGAGACCCTCAAGTGATTCTGTTTAAGCAGGCCCCCTTCAATCAGGACCTCCTTCCTGGAGGTGGCATCTCAAGTAAATAAATATCTTTCAGTCCTAAAAAGAACAGCCACAATAAATGGAATGCAGCCAAATTAGGGCTGGCCTTCAGGGATGTCTCTGGGAGTCAGGTACACCAGCAGAATGGGGGTGGGGGGCATTTGCTTTGAAATCTGACTCCCTCTTCCTCCTATCACCCCGAAAGTATTTTTCTTTGAAAATGTTTCCATCTTCACACTTACAAACTAGACTCCACCGGGCATTTATTCACACTAATTCCTCCCATTTGTTTAGAAAGAAATTGCTCTATAAATTTCTTCAGGTTCTCCCAGCAACCCCTGGAGATATCTTGCCTTTATTTAACCAAGGAAACAGTGGGGCAGCAGGAGGCCTGGCACTTGCCAAAGTCAACAGCAAATTAGGGGATGTGCCAGTGTAGGGCCCGCAGATTCCTGGTGTGAACTGTTCCTGACCGTGCCCAGCCGTCCCCATGTGAGCACTCTCCCTCTCTCTTGCTTTCAGCGCCCCAGTTGCTGAATGGCATCAATCCCTTTCCAGTAAGTCCTGAAAATCCGTCACCTCTCTCTTGTATCCATTGTCCCCACTCACCCTTACCTACCTGGCAGGTAGCAGAAGCTGGGGTATCTGCTGCCCCAGCCCCCAGTGTCATTCTCCTGCCAGTGTGGCTTTCCAGAGTTGCCCGAAGCAAGTGCCCTCCTCTGCTTGAAGAGCTGTCTCCGGTCCCACGTGCTTTTTGCTTTAATCTCATGGCTCTCTGACCCTAGTTCCCACGAGTCTGTAATGTGCTGCCAGGTGGTCAGTCCCTCCCCACCACAGCCTGGGGTTTCCCCGCTCCACACCTTTGCCCGTGGGTCTTCCTCCTCAGGTGCCTTCCCTCAGATGCCAGTGCCCGTGTTCTGTTGGCTGCAGCCTTCTACAGCACGCTTCCCTGAGGCCGCCTATGCTTTTGTGTGCCCGTCGTCTTCCACCACTGAGCTGCGTGAGGCTCCTAGAACTCCACCTAGCACACAACAGGCCTCAGTGAATGGCTCCTTCTCCGCCTGGATTATATACACCTGTCATCATCTAAGCGCTGTACATCAGTGAGTTTTTCCAGAGCTTTCTTTTTCTTTTAACATTTATTTATTTTGAGAGTGTGTGCAAGTTGGGGAGGGGCAGAGAGAGAAGGAAGAGAGAATCCCAAGCAGCCTCCATGCTGCCAGTGCAGAGCCCAACACTGGTCTCAATCTCCTGAACCATGAGATCATGACCTAAGCTAAAGCCAAGAGTCAGATGCTTAACAGACTGAGCCCCTTTCCAGAGCTTTCTGAGGTTCCCACAGACCTTCCTACACCCAGTACACCCCCACTGCAAAAGAGAAGCTGCTCAGAGAAATGAATTTGAGGATGATTTTGAAAATGGCACAGACTTTAGAGGAGGTGCCGTGGTTTGGGGAAGAGAGTTTCAGGTTCAAGGCTGAGCTTTGCTTTATCCTGACTGTGATGAGTGACATCATTCTTTGAGCCTTGTTTTCCCCGTCTATAGGAGACAAGATGAACCGAGACATGGAAAATGACAGCATATAGTAAGCACTTAGTTCCTCTGGTGTGATGAGTTATCACTACTATGGCCACTAGCAAGTGCCTGGCACATAGTAGGTGCTCCATAAACACTTGAATGACTGACTAAATGAATGATTACTTGATGTGACCCCCCCTTTTTAACAGGGGAGGGTGGAGCACAAAGAGTGGCTGCCTGGCCCCCTCGCCCCACCGGACCAGCTGTGTTAGCCCTAAGAAAGGGACCCTAGAGGTCCCTGGCTCCTCACCTGATACAGGCCAGAGTGAAGACTACTTTATTTTCCTGGTGCTGTGAGGTTTTACATTCTGAGAACTCTGGAATATAAAGCAGCAATCAAGGGCAGAAGGAAGTGATCGGATGTGGCTCCCTGTTCGTGGCGAGATAATTAGATATTTGATTGGCATCCTCTCTTAAGGACAGCCACCTCCAGGTCCTGCCTGCTACAAGAGCAGGCTTGTTTTCCTGCCTGATGTTTAGGAGTGGGGGTGGGGCCCTGAAGGTGGGGCAGGGCACTGAGTGGGGGGCAACTACAAGGGGGAGGCGGTTGGGGCCCAGAGTTGGCAAACCCATCTTTCATTTGTTCATTTATTTCTGCATTCATTTATTCAACAAATATTGAGCACCTACAGTGATCTGAGCATTGGGGATACATTAGTGACCCAAACAGACAAAGATCATGTCCTTCTGGAGCTGACATCAGAGTAGGGCAGGCGTTAGAAACAGGCAATAAACAAATAGAGAAATAGTAACATAAATGTGTTGATAACAAGTGGCATGAAAAAAAAATAAGCAGAGAGAGGGACAGGTGAAGTAAGAAGGAGGTGCTTGCTATTTCGAATAGAATAATGAGACAGGTAAGAAGGTGATATAAGAGCCTAGACCAGAGGAGACAAAGGAAAGACCCATGTGGAATTGT
>NW_027533280.1:5317079-5346362 GCF_008692635.1 Crocuta crocuta
GAGGGGAGGGGGGAATATATATCATATCATTTGGGGCAGAAGGAACAGCCAGTGCAAAGACCCTGTGGCAGGAATGTACTTGATGTGTTCAAGAGCCAGTGAGGATCCCATGTGGCTGGAGGAGAGTGAGCAAAGCAGAAACAGAAGGAAGTGAGGCTGAGATGAATCACTTGGAGCTATGATGTTATGGTGAGCACTTTGGTCTTGGCTCCGAGTCAGTGGGAGCAATGGAAAAGTTTTGAGCAGAGGAGGGCCAGGATATGACTTAGATTTAACAGCACTGCTGTGGTTGCTGGATGGGGAAGGGACTGAAGGTGACACTAGGGAGCCCAGTGAGGAGGCTTTTGTGATCACCCAGGCAGGCATTGAGAGTGTCCTGGCCCAGGGTGACAGCAGTAGAGAGGATGAGAAATGTTTAGATCAAGCTGACAGGATTTGCTGATGAGAGCAATGTCCCGACCCCAGGTCTGGGCCTCATCCCAATACCAGGGCATGGAAAGTTGCCACTCCCTTGGGGCCTTGGGGCTGGCATTGGCTCCAGCCCAAGCAACACCCTAGGCCGCTGAGCACCCAACCCTTCCATGCATTCCTTGCAGCCTGGACTCCCTGCCAACCACAAACCTTTCATCTGCCTGCACCACCAACAAGGTGTGGATGCCACCACTCCATTTAACAGTGTAAAACCCAGATGCACAGAGGCCAAGGGCCTGCCCAAGCTCGCAGAGCCAGTAAGCTAGATGTCCAGACTTGAACCCACGCTGCCTGCCAAATGTCAGTTGTTGGCCTGCCTCCAAGTAAAAGTCAATTGCCACCTGGATTTTCTGGAAGCCAGAGCTGTGAGGGCTGTTAGGAGGGCCTGATGGACTGCAGTCATGATTGTCTGTGTTCCCTATCTGACCCATCGCTCCATGCAGGCAGGATCTGGGCCTGGCTTGTTCTAGGCAATGTTGTAGGTGTTTAAGTAATAGTTGAGTGAATGAGTACAAATGGATGGATGCGTGCATGCATGGATGGATGGATGGACGAACAGATGGACAGACAGACTGATTAGGCCCAGCCAGATTCCTGGTCTTTAGTCCACGTGAGTCCTTGTCGAGGACAGTCAGGTCAGAGAAAGTTTGCCCTCTCAGTACCTGGAGGAAAGAATCCAGAAAGACTTAAGTTCAAGTCCCCATGATGCCTCTTCCCAGCCATGTGACCTTGGATGAGTGGCTTTGTCCTCTGCAGGTACTATGTGTAAAATGGCACCTTGCATTATAGACCACTCATTTGCTCTCCCAACAGATGTTTCTAGAGAATCCACTGTGTGCCAAGCACCATTGGGAGAATTAAGTGAAGTTTTGTGTGCCAATTAGAATGGACCTCATATATGTATAGTAAACCATCTATGGGGCTGTTATTATATTATTGCTATCACTGCACTGGGAGAGTGCTAAGAAGTGTTGGCAGCCTCACCCACACACCCAGGCCTCGAGGTTTGGCCACATTCCCTTTAATAGGCTCTTTGACCTGAATATGAACTGTCTATCACCCCCAGCCCAGCTGATGGAATGCAGTAAAGCTAGCTTGGCTGGGAACTGTTTCTCTTAGGCACCACCCCTTGCCCCAGCCTCAGATAATTGGCCCGATACATCTTGGCATCTGAAATTTACATACGGTGCAGGGAGTGATGGATGGCTCTGGTAACCGGGCTGTCTCTCAGCTGCAGCTCGGTTATCCATCTCAGCAGGCTGCAGAACCATCCATCTTGTCTCCTTGTTCATGGCAGGCCGGCATGTGCCCTCCATCCCAGGTCATCCCACAGCGCCCTCCCAGAGCTGGCCCTGGGGGCGCCTCTGAAGGCCCCACAGCATCCCCTGAAACCTTTGTACTCAACCTGAGACTCTGATGGCCAAGCTCTAAATAGCTCCATGGACCAGAGAGGAAGATTGAGACATTTGGTGTGCACAAAGAAGGTCCCACCTTGCTTCTGTCACAAAGGACTTCTCATACTTATATCTGCTAACAGCCATTCATTCACAAATATTTACTGAGTCCCTACTATGCACCTGGCACTAGGCTTGAACCCCTGACTACAGCTGTGAACAACACAGGCACAGTCCCCACCCTGAGGGACTGACATTCCATTGGAGAGTGTGAGCACTGACGATCCTAGACATTGTGACAAGCACTTTACCCACTTGCAATCTGGTTCTCAAAGGATCTTTATAATAACCCTACAGGCACAAATTTTTATCCCCACTTTACAGACACAGAAACTAAGTTTGTCAGTTGTCCAAGGTCACACTGCTAGTGAAGTATCAAAGCCAGATTTGGATGTAGGTCGGTGGTCTCTAAACCATGTCATTTGTTTCCCAGATAGACCAGGCTCTTCCAGAGCTGCTTCTGACATAGCATTCTTTCATTCACTTATTCATTTGACCAGCAAACATTTCTAGAGTGCCTACGATGTATCAGGAACTGTTCTAGGCAGTGAATATATAATAAGGAAGAAAGGACCAAAATCTCTCTTGTTTTTGTGGAGTTTTCATTATTACAAATAAAATAAGTAAGTGAAATACACAATGTGTTTGGTAGTGATACATTTTAAGGAGAATAAAACTAAAGACAGGAATAGGGAGACCAGGTATGGGATTATTGCAACAGCCCCATTCCCTCTGCCTGGGATTCTGTCTGACACACTCATCCTTCTGGACCTGGGTCAAATGCTCCCATCTTGATGACCCATCCCCCTAGTCACAGGAAGTTCCCTTGTTCTCTGTGTTCCCATTGTACTTTATTCATACTTCTCATATTGTACTTAGGCACATGGTATTGGAATCAACCTGTCTTCTCCACTGCTCTGTGAACTCTTCAAGGACAGAGACTGTGTTGGCTGGTTTCTCTATACCAGTACTTCCCATTGTACCTGGCACAGAGTTGTGACTCAGTAATTAGTTGGCTGGATGATTGGATAGGGGTAGATCCATGATTAATTAGATGGATTTTGGATGGATAAGTAGATATATGGATGGGTGATTGGATGGATGTGGGGTAAAGGGTTTCTGTCTTAGGTAACACCTAACTGGGTACTGGCAGCCCCAGCCCAAGTTGAGAATCACAGAGTGATTTCTTTAGAAGACGTAGATAAAACTCTCCCTCTCCCTTGCTCCATTAGTTTCCATACCCCCTCAGAGGCAATACAGAATGTATAAGAGTTTGAATCTTCTAAGCCTACACTGGAGGTGATATCTCAACATGATGGTCTTTGTCCCCATTTACCACAACTATTTATGCCCTAGCTTGTCCACGTGGGTTTCTGAGCCCTTGTAGGATACAGGCCACATCTGAATCATTGTTGCTCTCCCATTATCCAGTGCTTAGTACACTGGAGATCATGGATGGATGACAGATAGGTGAGTGGATGGATGAGGGTCCAACATCTCTAATTGGATCTCCCTACAGTAGAGACAAAGCAGAGTTCCATGTGTGTCTTGAGGTAGTTGGTGACTGTATTACAAGTCATAACCACTGCTCATCCTAGTTTTCCAGGCCTGTCCTGGAATCTCAACCATCACTTCAGCCATATATCCTTATAAGAGATAAAGTACTTCATACACTCCATTAGTACTAGCATAAATATACTGATAGGAACCCATAAATGTTAGCTATGAGCCCTTGTTTTCTATAAGGAACTTCTGTGTAAGATTTTATTTGAGGACAAGGTTCTAGGGCTTTAAAAAATAAAATCTGATAATGTTTTATCATATATTTTCTGATAGGGAAAATATCAGAAAGGATTAGCAGAGGTACAATGGAGATGCCTGGACTTGGAAGGAAAGGTCCATGAAGCCCTCCTGGAAGAGGGGACATTTAAGCTGAGACAAAATGATGCGTACGATCAGCACAAAAAATGAGATCATCTGGGCTGAGGGAATGAAGTCTGTGGAGCCATAGTGTTGGGAAGCCCTGGTGCATTTGGATTCCTGCAAGGAATTCAGTCTGGCTGGGAAGGAAAGGAGAGCAGAAGATGGGAGGGGCTGACAGGGACCAAGCGACATCTGAGGTCCTTGGTCCTCACTTCCTTAATCCCTGATCCCCAACAATAACTGCATTTTTTTTTAGAAGGTCAACTCTTTTTGGAGTTGGTTTTGGGGGAACATGTCTGAGTGTGGGGTTGTCTTTGGAGCTGAGAAGAGTGTACACATATGATGGAGGAACTGACATGCATGTACACAACTCAGGTGGTGTCTTAGGCGTTTCCTCTATGTGAACTTAGCATCTAGTCCAGAGCTGTGTATGTAGTTGACATTTTAGGATCAGATGTTAAATTTCAAAACCAAGTATTCTTGTAAGATTCCCCTTCCCTCCTGCTTGAGGAACACAGTTTAACTGAGAATGTTCAACTTGCCTCCCTGTAGGTAACAGTTTTCCTTCCCCACCCACCACCCTTCTCCCTGAGGAAATGCACCCTCTTAAGCAGCTGTATGACTTGGGCCAGTAGTCTAGGCTGTGCTTCAGTTTCCTCATCTTTAAAATGGCAGAATCAAGGCACATGGGTGGCTTAGTCGGTAAAGCATCTGACTCTTGGCTTTGGCTCAGGTCATGATTTCATGGTTCTTGAGTTCAAGCCCCATGTGGGGCTCTCCACTGACAACACAGAGCCTGCTTGGGATTCTCCCTCTCTCTCTGCCCTTTCCCTGCCCGCTTTCTGTCTGTCTGTCTCTCTCTCTCTCAAAATAAATAAACTTAAAAAAATGTAAATGGCAGAATCAGATTCAATTAATTCTTGCTAAAGTGTGGGACATACACTTACTGATGGACGTGAAATGGTTGTAAGCGGTAAGTAGACCTAACGTTAGAAGGATCAACTCATGTCAGGAAGAATAGTTGTTCCTTCTCAGTGCTCTTCCATTCTTTCTCTTTCTGACAAGAAGAAAGTCGGCCTGGTGCTACACTACTTTTAACACCTCTCTAATATTTGGTAGCCTCCTTTTATAACAATGACAAATAGCAATGCTTTGTTTGCATTGTATTTTATTTCAGTGGCTACCATGTGTTTATGACCTAGGATTCTCTAGTGATAAAAATTTTTTTTTCCTTTTCAAATGCACTTATTCAGGCTAAAAAGAAGAGAAGGGAGTCATTATGAAGGTCAAGAACAGGCAAATTTTATCTATGATGCTAGGACCAGAATAAGAGCCACCTTTAGGCTGTACTCAAAAGAAGGAGGCACACAGGATCCTTCTAAGGTGCTCAGAAAAGGAACATTCTGTATCTTGATCTGGGTAATGGTTGCAAGGTGTAAAACCTCAGTCTTAAAACTGAACTTAAAGCTATACATACCTCAATCAAAAAGAAAAATAGTCAATTTGAAGATAAATATTAAATAGTAATTCATGTGGAATATCAGTATGGCAAAATGCATGCCAGAGGGGTGTGCATGATTGAAGTTTGGAAAGTGATAGACTGGACAACCTCGAAGTTTCCTTCTGTTCCATACATTCTGAGACTCTGGGCGCTTTGGAGGTCTAAGTTTTCAAGTTTGTCCAGTATACTGCAGGGCAGACCCTCCCAAACCTAGGGGTACTCACTGGGCAGTGGGCACAGTGGGCCCATGGGGAAGCAAGGGTGTAGTTCCCTTTCCATCTTCCAAAGGAGAGCCCTTCCTCCCCACCCCAGCTTCTTCTGCTGGGCTTGGTCCTGGGTGCAGCTCAATTCCCACTTCCTTTTTCTCTGCACATTGGCCCGAGCTTCAGCTGCATCCATCATCTGCTTCAAGCTCATTAAAATTATTCCTTTTTAGTTGCAAATGGGCTGTTTATGATGATCATTATTTGAATGGTCTGCGCCGGGCTCCGGGCTGTCTGTCTGCTGCTGATGGCAGGTTAATCAGATGAGTCTCCTCCCGGCCTGGGCCTGGTCCAAAGTCTGGGTCTGTGTTAATCATGGCTCCCCTAGGGCTGGGGGCTGAGAGCCAGGGGGGAGAGGAACCAAGTTCTGCTTGATCATCAAAGGAGAGGCCCTGCTAGCTGTGTGTGTGTGTTTAGAAACACTCGTTTCTAAAATTTCACCTTTAGACCAGTGTTGGCTTATGTTTATGAGAGTTTCCCCATCCCTTCAAAATAAATATAGTGCTGTGAGCTTTTGTATTTTAGGTGTATCTATTTTAAAAGACTCTTGTTGATTCTGGTTTTGGTCCTCTTGCTTTGTTAATGTTCAAATATCCCATCTTTTAGGGTGAGCAGGAGTGGTTTTTAATGTTTTTCTTTGATACAGTAAAACTTGGCCATACTCTGTTGGTCCTTTGGTGGGGGGGGTGGGGTGAGATTTTTATTGGCCTATGAAATCCAGAACTCTTAGAGTCACTGATCTAGTGGGATGTCTTCTGAGCTCTCAGTCTATCTAAAAAGCAGAATAATATCAGCCAACATGTATTGAACACTTGGTACTGTGCTTGGTGGTTTATACAATTATAGCATTTAAAACAAGCTCCCTGAACATCCCCCAGCCAGTGGGGAAATGGAGCAGAAGCCCTATGAAGAGCCAGGCACTACAGTTTTGCCTTTATTATCCACCAAGGGGATAATCCACACCTGAACTATTAGAATTGACTGTAATTTATTTCTTAGTCCCTGCTTGAATCACCTAACAGACACATTAATGTGCTTGTTACATGAGTTGATGTATGTAAGGAGCTTAGCATGGTGCCTGACACATGTAAGCACCCAATGAATAGTAGTTATGATTATTATTTACTATTATTGCTATTGGTGATGTTGTTATTAGTAAGCTTTCCAAAGAAATGTGGCAAGAATTCAGGGTTGAAGGATGAGCATGGAAGCAGGCAAAGTTGAGAAGGACATGGATATTGTTTGCTCTTCTAGGGCTCAACAAGAAAGACACCATAAGGTCTGGGCCTGAGGTTTTGCCGATGTTCCTTGTCCTGGTCTTTCTTCTGCTGTGTCTGCAGTAGAGAGATTCACACCCACTAGCAACCTGGGAGGTTCTGGTGAAGGACCCCAGTGCAGTCACACAGCATAATTGTCTGGTACCACACATCAAGTCATTGGACTTCTCTTGCTGTGCAGTTTCTTCTCAGAGCCTGGATTTGATGTTTTAACTGAGGAGTCCAAGTCCAGCACCGACCAGGTGTATTGGTTGCTGTGATGTAGGGAGGGGCAGTGTCCCAGAGATTAGAACATAGTGTCAGATACGTGATAATCCAAAATTAAGTAATGTCAAAACAAGTCACAGCTCTGCATGTCCTACAGCAATGTAAAAATCCCATCTTTGTCTTCAAGACAGATGAGAAAACCTGAAGAAAACTGTGAGCATTCTGTCCACCTGCCTGCACCACCTGGTTGGATTTTATCTACATTTGATCAGTACTTTTCCTACAAACACAGACCTCTCCCCAGTCACTCAATATTTTGGTTGTGGTCAGTTGTGTTTTCTTCATTGGAAATGATGATTATTTTAAAATAATGATAAATCAGAAGTCTCCCTTTTTCTTCTGTCACTTTGGTAGACTGTCAGAAACTGTTGCTGTTTCTCTCTCTCCTAATGACACCTTCTTCCTTACCTGGCTCAAAATTCCATGGAGCATTTGTACTGGAATCCTCCATGCCTTCAAGTAAACGTACCTAGTGTTGTGCATCGAATTGACTTCAGCACCTTGGAGAGCACCACATTTCTGATTCCCTTGCCCCTCTATTTTAATCTCTGCTTTTATGCCTTGACCTTCTCTCTTCTAGTCCCATGGTTCTCCAACGAGGTTAGGCATTTCTCCAGAAATAGAAATTCCCTCGCCAATTTCTCCCTAAGGCACCATAGGCAGAGACTGTTATGCTGGGCTTGGGGTAGGCTCTCCAGCCTCTGATGGGTATGAGGTTTATGGTGCTATGGTGAGCTGCTATAGAGCAGATTTACCGACTCAGACATGATATAAGACAATTACCATGCATTTCGTCTCTTACAGGGAAAAGGATTTGCAGCGGGTTAATAGTACTTTTATTTCATTATCTAATGGTAAAAGTGTTTCATTGTGTGTGCAAGATGAATGCATATTAGCGATGACAAATGGGGTCTTTCAACACGGTGCCGGGCCTCATCATACATATGTTAGATTAAAGAGTTCACCCTAGAAATACACTCTTGCATCTGCGTGTGTGTTTTTAATAAATCTGATTGCAGAAATTTATTGCATCACCGGATTTAGGAAATTATGAGGCTTGATTGCTGCAAATATAATCGGGTGATATATACAGAAATGCTCCTCGAGTTATGGTCCAGAAAAAAAGCCCATCTCGGGATGGTGCAAGAAAGCAGCAGACCACATAAACAGAGCATTTCTTGAATTATGCAAATGAAATCCATGACAACTCATGGTGAATTGTACTCCCCTTGTGAAACTGCCACCGTTAAAGTGAAGAAAGCGGAGAGAGAAGTGATCAAATATACATGTACGACCAGCAGACTTTGTCTGTGATGTATGTAAGCTGGGGTGCCCCCCCTTCCATCCCTCACTCTCTTTTTTTCTCCTCAATGGTACATCCTGTAAAAACCTGGTCTGGCGCCTTCATTGCACATAAGCAGGCAAGGCACCTTCCAACCCATTTCTTCTGAATTCAGGAGTCTTTGGTGAAATATTTCTTATACTTGAAGTGAACCTTAAATGATTTACTGCAGGATACACAAAAGGTCAGCTTGCTTCTTATTGGCACCTTCATTTTTCCAAAATCTACTGAAATTAAAAAGCCATCTATATCTTAAAAGGCGTATTTATGAACCCTTAAGTGTAAGTAAGTCATAGTTGGAACAGTTCCCACCTCTGATATATGAAAGCTGTCGACAGCACTTTCTTACACTATAATATGCCCATACAATATGCCGCACTTTACTATTTTGACACGGTTTGGAGATGTTTTCTACAGTTACTGACAAGCTTATGCCATCACTCCTTTGGAAATTTAAAAGGTGGGGCAGGGGGGTGGGGGAGAGGTAAAAAAAATTAGCTCCACCCAACTTTATGGGAGATTATTGATCCGATGAGCAAAAAAAGCTGTCCTGGATTTTTTTCAGTTGCATCCCCAGTTTTGTAAATTATTCATTTGTGCCAGGAGTCAATATTCTGTCTTTTCTCAGCTTTGTAAGTTAAGAAAACTTGTTCAAAATGCTGTTTTGTATGATGATTAAAAAAGAAGAAGAGGGGGAAAAATCTTTTTCTTTTCTCTCTCTCTCTCTTTTTTTTTTTTTTATTTCTTTATTGTTTCAGAAGGAGCTTAATTCCGTCGCTTCCGAGCTGTCTGCACGGCAGGAGGAGAGTGAACATTCTCATAAACATTTAATTGAACTCCGCCGGGAATTTAAGAAAAATGTACCTGAGGTACAGTATATTTGCTGTTATAGAATTAACTCAGTAGGAATGCAGATTTTTCTCTGTTCAAACTATATTTTGGAAACTGTAGACATCAGTGACTAACAAGAAAAGAAACTAATTAGCCACAAAGAGAAATTACAGCCCCCAACCTTTGGGTGTTTCTTGGTATAGTGATGCGCAGTGGTGCTATCTAAAGTGAGGGCAGGATGCTTCTCCACTGAAGTAACTCTGAGCGCTCTTTAAAACATCCACTTCCCCCTGACATTCATATCTAGTCAGATGCTTGGCCTTGACAGCAAAGACAGTTTGTCTGGGGTTCTTGATTTTATTTGCTTTTTCCATTGGTGTCTGGGAGAGGATGGCTATAGGCTTTCCTATCCTCTCTGGGCCTTGCCTCAATGTCCTCTGAAACTACCTCCCACTGACATAAACAGGCCTCATTCTTCCCCTACACCTCTTGCCTTGTAGCTCCACCCACCTGCTCTGTCTTTCCCAGCTGCCTTGAGGCTGTCCAGATAATGACCAGTACCTTCCCCCCACCACATACGATAAGGGCCCCCCAAGGGAAGAGACTAGAATGGACATGTTTTTGTTCTTTACAGGGGTGAATGTGTTAATTCTTTTACTTTCTCTATCAGGCCCCCTGTTGCTGCTCAGATTTAAAAAATAATAGTAAAAGATGGAATAAACATGATAGGAAAAATAAAGCCTTCTGATTCCATATAAGGTCATCAAGGATGTGACACATCAGAGCCACTGTGGGAAACAGAGACCCTGATTGTCCCCAAAGCCAGTTGTACTTCTCTGTGTCAGCAGAGGTTAATAGTTGACCTCTCTGTCCTAACCTACTCAGGTGGCCTGGATCTTGGAGGAGGGTGGGGGGCAGTGTCTGGCAACTCTGGAAGTATCAGATCTGGAGATATTGATCCCACTCTGCCTGTTAGAATCACTCAGGGGTCCTGTTGCCACCTTGCTGATGGAGGAGGGGACCATGGAGAGATGGAGAAGAGGCAGACCTACTCAGGAATCGGGCTACATGAGCCCAGACGGGTCAGGTCCTCTAGCCATGAAGTCTTCCTCACATAAGTCATAAGTATGTTCAGTTCTTCAAGGCAAGAGGAGGAAGTAGACTATAGCTAGAACTTGCCCATGGAGCGATTAGGGAAGGAATCTTAGGTTTGAGAGCTGAGGGAGGGTGCACCTGGAAAAGGGGCAGGAATCTCGGATCGGAGTATCTCCCGTGTTGCAGGAGGGCCAAGTCAAGTCCTTGGTGTGACTCCTAGAGCTAAGAAGGCATAATTGACGCTCACATTCCTTTGCTTCCCTCTGAGAACAGAGAATGGCTTGTTATTTAAGCTGATTATCTGCTTAGAAAAAGGGTACCAGGAGCTTCACCTCTGACTCTGCATTCTGTGGGACACAGAGATGAAATGGCCCTAGATCTTGGCAGCCCGACATGCCTTCTCTCCGGTCAGCACAGACCCTCCGTCTCATCTTCCTCCCCAGGCCACATGGGAGCCCTCAGGTGATGAGGGAAATCCAGGCCAGGTTTTAAGCCTCTGAGTTCAGCTTACATAATTTTAATACTGCATAATTATGCAATTATGTAATTAGGAGGAATAAGTTTCCATTCCTATTATAGTTGCGCCTCTGAAAATTCTCATTTTTGGAACTAGTCTCTCCTGATGGGGAGAGTCATGCCAAGGCTTTATTTAAGAACATCATCTGGCTGGTGCCCAACTCACCTCCTGCTGGTGCCTATGCTCAGCTCCCCCCCACCCAGGGTTGAAGCATACAGGACAAGGGGCTTCTAGAAATGATCCCATTGGCCCAAAGTTGACCCTCAGGTTTGAATCCCCTAAACTCTCTCAAGTGTGCCAACAGCTTAAGTGGGTTGTCTGTTGACCTGCATTCAGATTACAGCTGAGCCACATGCTCATGTTGGGACTTGAGCAAGCCAGCCCTTCTGAGGGCCTTGGTCTCCCGTTAATTTAAATTCAGGGAATGGGAGAGATGGTTTCTGAGGCCCCTTCCAGCACTAATGTTTCCTGCACCTGGACCAGAGGTTTCCTACTGATATATTTTATTTGGTCTATAAAGTCTTTCAAGTTTTACAGTAAGTTACCAACATTTAGCATCTCAGAAGATTTCACCCAAAACCCCAAATTTCCAGTATCTTGAGATTCCTTGGTAGATCTGGTCACACAGAGGCTCCATGCCCACATGGCAGTCACCAGCTGGACTTGAGCAGCTGCACCCCCATCGTACAGTGCTTGCCAACATTTGCCACGGGACCTCCCAGCCTGCCTTCTTCATGTCCACGTCCCCCCGGGCTCTTTGGATATTTGAATTCACAACCTGGGTCCTTAGGTTTTCATGCATTTCCTTTTCCATGGCTCAGCCTATGAACCCCATAGTTCCTTGTGATCAGATCCACTAGATAGATTCACATGCACTCCTATGTGCCGCCTGAAGACACCCAGCATACCATCAGTATAATACTGGCCCTGAGGAGCCCTGAGGAACACCAATCAGTGAGGAGGGGCACCCACGACCCAGAAGAGGGATCGTTTCCAGGGACAGTAGCACAACCTTATTTCATAATTAAGGAATTTAGTCTTTACCTTAACCTAAGTATCTTGTACCCATGTCTTCCTTTCCACTTCTCCCTGCTGCCACCTGTCTCCCCACACTCTTGAGTCCTTCTCATCTCCTCCCCTTCCATGGGAGTTTCTTGTGGGCCACGAATGACAGCAGTCATGGAGTCACCAATGGGTCTCAGAGGAAACTGAAGCATTTAGGGTTGGAATCTTACAACACTAGGTTCTAAAAAGCCTCCCTCTTGTGTGTTGGGGAGATCTGACAGGAGACAAGCAGGGAGCCCTTGGGGCTGGGAACCTCATGGTCCTTTGTAAAAGACAGGGAATTGAGGCCCAGAAGTAGGATGCTCCCTTCTAAAGACAGCCCACTGCCATAGAGTTTATTAGGCATTCACAGAGCCCTTCCTTTGAGCTGGGCACCACAAAGGTGGCCCTGCAAGTCCCCAGAAGCTGCACATTCAGGTGAGGAAGGAGAGACAAGTACAGAAGTGGTGTTGCTAAAACGCAAAGTGAAGTGTTTACGAGAGGGGCATTTGGGTGGGGGGAAGCAGAGATGGCCACCTGGAGGAGATAGCCCTGAGCACGTACTTCAAGGACACAAGGTTTTTGTGAAGAGACTTTGGTGACATGGGGCTGGGTGTGGAGAGTTGAGGCCACCTCTCCAGCACCCCCAACCCAAGCCTCCCCCCACCCTGAAAGACTATCACATGAGGCACCATCAGTCCCCAAGAGTACTTTGCATAAGAGTATTCCATGATCAGATCTATTCGGGAAATGCTATTTCCTTCCCCCACTTCCAGAAATTCACAATGCACATTATACTAAAGGCTCCAAAAAGTCTTGCAGGGAAGAAACTTGACGTTGGACTCTCTTTCCCAGTCTGATTTGGCTTGGCACCCTGTGTGTGTGTATGCATGTGAATGTATCTGTGTGTAGGTGTATATATAAGAAATCCTTATGAAATCCCACAGAGCGCACATCCCACAGGACACATTTGGGAAATGCTGACCTAGGGGACAACAGTGCACTGCAAGCAGGGGCCACGGGGGTACCCACCTGGCACTGTAGTGAACTCTTCGCTGATCTCTTTTTCAGGAAATCAGAGAGATGGTGGCTCCTGTATTAAAAAGCTTCCAAGCTGAGGTAAGATCCAAGGCCAATGGCATGTCACAGAAACATTCCCTCGTTCCCTCTCCTATCCCACCTGGAGTTGCCAGAGGAGGCTGCAGCCTCTGGAAGCTTGGGAGAAACCTCTCCACCCCCATTGCACACTCCACCCCATTCTTTCTAGATCAGCCGATGGTGACATAATAAGAATGGGTTCTCTGTTCCATTGATGGGATGCCAGTGTCTGATCCCAAGGAATCTCCCTCTTCCCAGACTTTGTCCAGCCTTACGCCAGCTCTGCTTTGCAGAGTGTCTGTGACCTTGAATGAACCACCTCACCTTCCAAGCTTGGTTTCCCATTTTTTAAATCAAGAAGTTTGTCCTCAGTGACCTTTGCTCTCCCCTGGCATTCCGCTCTCCTTTGATTCTCTAAGGCCGTCTTGCAGATAAGTCCAGTTACCAGCCCACCCTGAAATCCTCTCTACTGACCCACCATCTGAGTATAGTGTTCTTTCCTGACAACTCATCAGGCCCTGTGTCCTTTGGCAGCAGCTGAGCTATCTTCAGCCAGTTGTTTCTTTGGCCTTCCTGGTGCCCTGTGATGAGGCTGAACCTCTGCCATTTCTCCTCTTGGCTTGACTCTGTGACCAGGATTCTGAGAACGTCTGCTTGTCCCACTGGCAAGGGAGCGGGCGAGGAAGAGAATGGAATTACCCTGAGGCAGGGTAGTGGAAGGAAGGGGAAGCTGTTTGTCAAATGTTCTATCTGTAGGGGGCTCTTCTCAGTCTCCCCTGGACTCAGGCAGGACCTTGGAAGGGCTGGCCCTTTTCAGAGCCGTCCGGTGGAGATGCATTTTAAGTCTGTCATCCGCCAAGCGCCACATTACTTTAAATCTGTCTCTTTGGAAGCACGTAAGCGCATAAGGCAATATTAAAGTAAACAATAACTGGATTTACACAAATGTCGCTGATTTCCATATTTTTCATCCCTTCATTTTATTACTGAGTTGACTGATGTGCTTATTTATTTATAGGGCCATCCGGTATTGATTCATTTGGTTGTGAGGTGCCTGAGCTGAAAGGGGGAAAAAACAAACCAGAAAGAAGACCAATAATGGGAATTTGTTGTCATGGCTTCGTGTTTTTTTAGAAAAGAGATTCCCATCTGCCAAGCATTGGTCCCATGAGGGGTGCTCGGCACACAAGCCCTCCCGGGCAGCTGATTCCTGTGCCCAGCCCGAGGCCAGGCACTGAGCAGCACTTTTTCAGCTGTCCCTTGCTTGGGCTGTGGGTGATGCGTCTCTTAGCCACTTAAAGCCTCAGTTTCCCTATCTGTTCATGGGAATAAAGACACTCCAGACTTTTTTGTGTTGTTTTGTGGACTGAGATATAATGCAGCGAAATGTTTTAATGCAAGGCCTGGCACATAGAAAGCTACTGGCCAATAAAGAGCAGATTCTGGAGCCTACCTGGGTTTGAACGCTGCCTCTGCCACTTCCTCACTGTTTGACCTTATGCAGGTTACTTAACCTCTCAGTGCCTTTGTTTCCTTATCTGTAAAACTGGGTAATAATTGTACCTCCTTCATAGGGTTGTGATTGAGGAAGAACAAAGTTAATGCCCATGAAGTGCTTAGAATATTGCCTTATGCTGGTAGTCCTGGTTATTTTATCATTCCTGTTATCAGTCACCTCCAGTACAGTTTTATTTGGCCTCTGCTATGCATGGGCTGGAATCTGCCTCTTTCCTAAGTAGGTGTTCAAGGCTTTTTTCCAGAAGAAGGGGGCTTTCTGTCCCTATAGGAAGCAGGTGTAACTTCCATCATCTTTTCCATAGGAGAAAGAGTTCAGTGTTTCATATGGGTGATGTTCCAGAGAACAGCCAGTGCAGTGTGACAGAGAGCATGTACAAATCAAACTGAGGCAGGCCTAGCTTGAATCTCAGCCCTGCTGCTTACCTAGCTGTGCATCTGGGGAGAGCTTCCTTAACCTCTCTGAGCTGCAGCTTTCCTGCTCTGGCAAATGGAAGTTAACAGTAAAGATGCAAAGAACTAAGGGTGAAGGCAATTGACACAGTGTCTGGTACACCATTGCTACTCAGTAACTTACGGAAGGAGAGAAAGTTTCAGCTAGTCCAAAAGGGAAGACAAAGCTGAAATCTCATTTCCAAATTCATGTGACATGTTGAATTCACACTGTTTTAATAGCTGAGGATCTCCAAATAACTTTGTTAATTTTCTTAAGAGGGCTTTCCATCGTCCCTTTAATGTGCCAGAAAGACTACATTTATCTGGAGTTTTATTCCTGAAACCCCTGCTTTCCTCATGATCTATTGACTAATCCGTTGCAGCCGCCATGTCCCTCCCCGCGCCTCCAGGGAGAAGCACCGCCGAAGAAAGGTGTTAATAAAAAGCATCTTCTTCTTCGTCCAGAACAAACTGCTCATGCACAAGCCGTTCATAATCCAAATTTGATTTTCATTTTAATTTTTTTAATGAGGGTTCATCCTTTATGCCACTTCCCTCTCACGATCCACCAGGCCCCAGGCTCTGAGCAGAGGATTCCCAAGAGGGCATTAATCACCTCCCAGGAATATTCCCTGAGGCAAACACCGTCTCTAGTCACATAAAGTAGCCCATAAAACGCCGGGGCTGAATATCGTGCCCGTCATTCCTTCTTCCCCAGTGTGGGCCTCGTGTTGAAATATAACATGTTCAAGTTCATTCCTTAATTTCATTCCACCAGCCCTGGTATATACAGAATCTGGGCATCCTTTTTATCTTTTCATTCTGTATATGTGTGGGCCTTTTTCTTTTCCTTGTGTGTGTGTGTGTGTGTGTGTGCATGTGTGCGTGCGCGTGCACGCTCATGCTGGTGGGAGGGGTGCAGAGAGGAAGTGAATTTGCCCTGCTGTGAATCAAGGAAGATTTTTCTCTCTGCCTTGATTGCTTAAAGGACAGTCTTGATCCCCCTGCTCAGGGAAACAAAGACAGCCAGAGAAGGTGGCTTAATGGAGACAGCTTGAAATGGCCAAAGTTTGAATATCCTTGCGCGCAGAGAAAAGAGCAAGACGAAAGCCCCACTAATTACAAAAGTTGCTTTATGAAAGATAATTCAAAGCAATAATTTAGCAAACATAATCAAGTCGCACAGATGGGGTTGTTGATGGATGGATTGCAACATGCAATTAGCAGCTCTCGCAGTTACATATCATTAACCCTCCGAGCACAAAAATTATTTTCTCATTATTAGTTGAAAAGGTAAAATTAAGCTGACTAGACAGTAAAGGAACAAACTACAATTAATTACCTTCATTTATTACAGTCATTATTTTAAACTTATTTTTACTTGGAGAGAGAGATGAAAACATCTAAATTAAAAGTTTTGTTATGCTAAACCAGAGGTGAAACTTTTCTAAGGAGTGTGTGTGCTGGCCTGGCCAGGAAGACGGCCCGGCCACTGTGAGATTTTTTTCCCTCTGCTTCCTTCTTCTCCCAGCAGGAAGGGGATGTAGCCTGAATGATGGAAAACCCTCTGGTTGAGTTGGAACAGACACATTAACCTGGGCCTGATGGAAACACTTCAGTTTGGCGCCAAGGGGGCTGTTGCAGAGCCTCTAACCCCCAGGGGAGGGAGGAGAGCATGGCCATCAGACATCCAAGGTCTAAGTCCCACCTGGACACTGACAAGCTTATGTGACTTTGGCCAAGTGACTTCATTGTCTGTGAGCCACTGTTTCCTCCACTGTGACAGCTCATAGGATTGCCTGAGGTTCAGTGAGAGCCTCTGTCAGGTGGCTGGCGAGTCATTGGTTCTCTTTGTGGTGGGTGTGTTTGGTGGCACGGGGCCAAGATATTCTCTCTCTTTCTCTCAAGGTCTGAGGGAGCTTGTGTGGCAAGACCACCTTCTAGGAGCTTAGAAATGAGACCAAGGTGCCACTTGTAAGAGACGTATTCATCTGTTGAGTCCATGCAATCATTTAGTCACTCAACAAACCTTTACTGTAGCCCTATTGCATTCCATGTGGTATTGTAGATGCTGGACCCAGTGAAGGTCACGATCTTGCAGTTAACTAGACGCCGCTTGATGTGGGGGAGGGCAAGTATTTGTGTGAGCCCCCTTGGCACCTTGCAGGTCCACTTAACAGACATTTGTAAAGTACCTACTATGTGCCAGGCTCCCGATGAAAGCTGTGGGAGGTCCAAAGATGGTGAGACACCATCTCTTCCCTTAAGGAATGTCACTAGGAGTTCAGTCCCTGTGAATGAAATAATGTCCAGGAGTGTGTCAAGAGCTCACCAGAGGCCTCTTGGTTTCCTCCTAGAACTTCTGCTTCTTTTCGGAGCTTCACATTCACACTCCTCCCCTGCATAGCTGCATTGTGTCTGGCATTACCCCCTCAAGAACTGGAGCCTGTTTCTCCATTCTTTGAGTCTGGGTCTGTGTCCACTGCAACCAATAGAATGTGGTAGAAGTGACCCTCTGCCAGTACCAGCAGGAAGCCTTCGCCAGACTGGTGATTCTGTCTCCTGCCTTGTCCAGCCCAGCATTCATGTAAGAAGTGTGACTTCCCCAAGAAGCCCACCCTGTACGGAGAGGCGCTAGGGGATGACACTCCACATGGAGGAGAGAGGCCGGCAGCACCAAGGCACCAGGCGTGAGTCAGGGAGCCTCACTGGCCATCCAGCCCAGTGGAGCCACCAGGCAACTGTGGCTGAGCTGCCACTGGCTGTGACTGCCTGAGAGGTGACAAGAGAGCTGCCCAGCTGAGCCCTGTCAGGCCACAGAACCGTGAGAGACAGTAAGAAGTCATTGTTTTGAGCCACACCATTTTCAGGCAGTTGGTTACACAGCAATAGATCACCAGAATATCTGGGATCTGCAGAGTGCCAGTTCCTTCCCTCCTTCCCCTGATCCTTAGCTCCCTCCTCCCTCCCTCCTCTCCCCTCCTCTCTTCCACCTTCTTCCTTTTCTCCTCCACCCCAGCTCACTTCCCTCAGCCTTTTGGCAGATTTCAGCTCTCCCCAAACACTTTCCCCAGGCGTCCATGTCTTCCGAGTGCAGCCATCTCCCCTCACTCCAGAGGGCGAGTGACGGGCACTCCCAGAGCAGAAGCCAGGGCACACAGAAGGCACACCGCCTGCTCAGCTCTGGGCCTGGCATTGCCCTGCAGATGCCCAGGCGGGGAGTGTCAATAGTTTTGATGATTTTGTCTCTTCTCCTTTGTGTTTCTTCTGATGGGATTAGGGCACAACTCCGAGAGAAAACCCGATGGCTCAAGGTCAGGGCAGATGGAAGGTCTGTGTGCAGAGGAGCAGAAAAGTAGTGGTGAGTCAGGGATTTGCAAGGAAGCAAAAGATGGAGACTCACTGCTGCCCCTCCAGGCTGTTTACGTGGCAAAGCAGAGCCCTATGCCCACCAGCTTGACAGCTCCCTCTCGGTGAGTGTTTGTTGGGTGAGTTGGTGGCTCAATCAACCAGCCAACAAATAGATATATGTAACTCTAGTCCAGTCAGATGTCCTCTACTGTGCCATCTGTCAGATGGGATGGGGACACTGTTCCCCCCTATTCAGATGGGTTTCAGGCATGCCACCATGGTTGGAGATATGATATCATGACCTCCTATAGTTCGAAGCCTTAACAGACCCTTCCCTGCAGGCTTCACCCAGCCAAAGGTGCCCAACACTGTCTACCCTGAGCGCCTCTCACTTTCAGATGGGCAGAGAGCTGGAAATTCCCTTCTTTTGACCACATCCACCTGCCAGAATCTTGTGGTTGATCAGACCCAGGCCAGGATGCCCGCAGTGCCGCCTCTGGAGCTGGGTATCGCTAAGCCTCATTGCCCACTGTTGTCAGTAAGCAGCCAGGCTTGGCCCTGAAGGTGGGCCTTGCCTTTGTTAGACAATTCTCCCAAGGTGACTTTTATTGCATGCTACTATATACTGCATACTTTCTCACGGCTATATCCTGTGCTTTTCATAAGATTTCTGTCAGGGAGAGGTTCTGCGATTACCCCCTTTTACAGATGAGGAAACCGAGGCTCAGGGAGGAGATGACCAGCATTCATCTAGTGCCCAAGTCTGTACCTAAAGCAGGGAAAGAAGTGAGGGGGCATGGATTCAGACCCAGGAGGGTGGCATGGGATCAGGAAAGTCCTTAGGGCAGAAGCCCAAGGCCAGTGGGCCCCACCATTATCTGGCCCCTGCCTGCCTCTCACCTCAGCCAGCAACAGCCTAACTTGTTCCCTAGCTCAGGTGTATGTACTTGCTGTTATCTCTGCCTGGAATGCTCTCCCTATACCTCTTTTCCTGATTTACTCCTTTCAAGTGTCAGATCCTCAGGGAATAAGGAAGCTCTCCTAACCAACCCTGCTTCCCGGTCAGGCTTGGACACACACCCACCACTGCCACCTTTCACAGCACAGCCCTTGCCCTTGTCCACCATGACACTTAGCCTAAGTCCTCTTTACGGGTGCCAGAACATTCAAGGCCTCGGGGCTACTTTAAGGGCTTTGGCTGTGACTCCGAATTAGGTAGGAGCCACGGGAGACTTTATAGTAGGGGGGGACCAGGTTTGGCTCAGGTTTCAGTAGGATCCCTCCAACTGCTAATCAGATGGCATGGAGGCAGAGTGATTGAGAGGAGGAGGCTGAACCCCTTGTACCCTCTACTGGAGCCCCTGCTTTGCTCACCACTTCCATCCAGTGCCCAGAGCCGGAAGTCATCGTTGGCTTTGACACCGTCTATCCCAGCCCCAAACACCCAGGATCCTTTTTCCCTTCCAGGCAGTCATGGGCAGGGAACGGGTTCCTAACTCAGGATGAGATTCTCAGCAGGTCAATCTGTGTTTCCTGCAGCCAAGCTGCCTGAGAAAGACATGGAGGGGGTCCTCACAGATCAGATCACCTGAAACAGACATGTCTCTTCCTACCTGGGCCCAGCCCCCTAGCCCTGCCTGCCATGTCCTAATTTGGTCCCTGTGCTCCTTTGTTTTGCATATGCCTGCAGGACTCCCGCTCTTCCCTTTGAGCTGAAATTTAATTTCAGGGCCTTTTTTTTTTTCCTTTTTGCCTTTTAACATTATTTGCTCGTCCAGCTATTTTTGATGCCATAATTCTCTTGCTCCCCAAACTACCCCTTGTCAGTGGCTCCCAGCACTGTCATGACCATCCTTTGTAAGTGAGGCCTCCTCCTTAGGGCCACAACTGACTTTAGACACATGTAGTCCTGACCAGCCAGCAAGACCAGGAAGAAAATGCCTTGCTGCCCAGAAGGACCCCCGGGAAAGACCAGCACTGGGGGGCAAGCATGGGCTCTAGACCCAGACTGGCACTGGCTTGTATCCTAGCTCCCTGCTTCCTGGCTGTGTAACCCTGAGCAAGTCACTTAACCTCTCTGGGCCTCAGTTTTCGTGTTTTTTTAATGGAGATAATAATAGTACCCACCTCATAGGATGCATGTGAGGATTAATTGAGTCAATACTTAAAAAGCCACAAGAACAAAGCCCAGCATGTAGTGAGCGCTTCTTGAACTTAAGTCGGCATTTCAAGTGGATGAGTTGAGACTTGTCTCATCACATTTATTCCTCCACCAAGCCTCATGAGTAGGCTCTGGTCTCACCAATTTCTCAGATGAGGTAACTGAGGCTCAGTAGCCAGCATGTGGTGGTGAATAGTTCAGCCTGGGTGTTTAGCCAGCAAAGTTTATTGAGCCGTTAGTAAAGCCTCTCACGTATCACTACCTCTTAGCAACAGTGAGAGAGGTGCTGCTGGTATCATCCCCTACTACAGGTGAGAAATCAGGGCTCAGAGAGGTTGGCTGCTGGCCTGCGCTCACACAGCTCTTCACCAACAGAGCAGAGTCTGGAAGATGCAAACCTCAGTTTGGAGAGCTAAACAGAGGCACGGCAGTACAGGGAACACTGAGGAGATGGAGTCTAGAGTGAGGGCCAGAATTAGACACTTGCAGGTGGTTAGGGCTGGGGAGGCCCTCATCACTCAGCCACATGATGCCTTTCAGATGGGGCTTTGCTGAGCTTTTTCAGACCGAATCCTCCAGGGAAGCCCAACCCCTCAAGGGAGCTGGGATTCAAACCCAGGTCTGCACATTCAGCTCAGAACTTGGCATATAGACATTGCTCTATAAACAGGGTGATGCTTCCAAGATGCAGTGAGAGGTACCTCTGTCCCTCCCACTCCCCCCAGCTTGCACATGTACACACACACTCCCTCCTCTTTGATGACTTAATAACGTTGATGGTGCAAGTCTCCTTGGCTACCATAGTGAGTCTTACCCCTTTGGTTTTACCTGGCCCAGCTTGGGGTACAACTTAAAATGAGCTGAACATCCTTCTGAATTTAATTTTAAGAACCCACCAAAGCGTCATTGAGCCTGTCACGCTGCATTACAACCAAATTAAGAAACAGCAGCGATCCTCTTTCATTCGGTATCATATGCCTTATAAAGTAAATTATTAATGCTTTTTTCCCCCCAGTTAAGCAGTTATTTGCAGTTGTTCCGGGTATTTCTCATTAGAAATAACATCATCTAAAGAACGATATTGATTGATTTTTTTTAATCTTGGAATCATGGACGTGAACCACATATTTATATGACATTCCCTTTAACTAGAATTCTCATGCTTTATTTTTATATTATTGATCTTTTTGACACGAATTGCTTTTTGGCCTTGTGCGAACGTTGTAAGCCTTCCGCCTGCAGAGGAATGGGTCGGCGTCTGGGCCAGGCTGGGAAGAGTGATCACTCCGGCGGTGTGGCGGTAACATTCCCGCACATTTAACAACAATTAGTCTATGCTGACGCCATGGTAGGCTTTCGTGTATGAAAATTTACAAGCCTTTTAATGGACTGCATTATGGAAGGCCATGCGGGGCCAGTCGGTGGGGAGGTGAGGCCGCCAGGCGCACATCCATCTCGTGGCGCTGTCAGCCAAGTGTCTCTTAGCACTCCTGTCTGCCTGGGGGTGGCAACGAGCAAAACAGCAGCTACTGCAGCAGCTAGCCCCCAACACAAGCATGGGACGTGTGGCCATTCACAGTCACTCCTACATCCATCGAGTAGATCTCTGTTGAGCACCTACTATGTGCCAGGCATGAATGGTGCAAGACGCCGGGGCTGAGGTGGTGAGCATTCTTATTCACTCGTGTTCAGACAATAGTTGAGCACCTGTTGTGTGCCAGGAACTATGCTAAGCACTGACAGTGAGAGGGTGAACATGAATTACTTATTCATCAGGTGCCCTTGGTGGAGTGGAAATGACATAAGCCTAGAGTTGCCCCTGGATTCAAATCCCAGCTCTCTCCTTTGGCAGGGTTTTTAGTTTCATTGACTGTAAAATAGGAATGGTAACAGCCTCCACCCCCAGGGAGGCTAGGAGGATCCAAGCAGATAAGGAGTTTGATGTGGGGCAAACCTCCCAGAGGCGGGACTGTAGAACCATGATTATTGAATGTTGTCGGCATCCCCAAGTTTAGCAGGGAACTTCCTAGATGTGAGTGTCCTGTGAGGTGACCCCTGCATAAGACCCTCATCACAATATCACAGTCAACCCCTCCCTGTGCCATGAGTGGCAGGAATGAGGCCCAGAGAGGGTAAGAAACCCACCTAGGGTCACAGAGCAAGGAAAAGGAAAGGCCTGGATGCAGTTTCAGGTCCATGTAATCCACATACCCAGAGTGGCCTCAATCACTGGATTTGGGGTCTAAAAAACCAGCTCTTGGGGCGCCTGGGTGGCTTAGTCGGTTAGGCGTCCAACTTTCGCTTAGGTCATGATCTCGCGGTAGTGGGTTCGAGCCCCGCGTCGGGCTCTGCTGACTGCCAGCTCAGAGCCTGGAGCCTATTTCGGAGTCTGTGTCTCCCTCTCTCTCTGACCCTCCCCTGCTCACGCTGTCTCTCTCTCTCTCTCTCTCCTAGGAATAAATAAAAAAAAACATTAAAAAAAATTAAAAACCAGCTCTTGGCTGTGGGACCTTGGGCAGGTCACTTCACCAGCCTCAGGCTCTTGCTATGTAAAATGGGTTCTTGTAATGCCCACCTTGTTTATTAGGGAGAGACAGGCAGGTCACCACATGGTCACCAAGCATAAAGGAAACCGTTTCCTCTAAGTAACTGACAGCATCCTTCCATCTAAGGCTTTGCTATTCCAGGTGTGGTCCCTGGACCAGCAGCATCTGCATCACTGGGGTACAAATGCAGTCTTAGCCTCCCAGCATCCTCCCCCAGATCTCCTGGATCAGAATCTGCAATTGAACGAGGTCCTTTGGTGTGATTTGCATGCCCGCTGAAGTTTGAGATGTTCAACCTTAGACTGACCCAATGGCTTTCAACACTGACTGCCCAGAGGAATCTCCTGAGGG
This sequence comes from Crocuta crocuta, assembly GCF_008692635.1. NCBI lineage: Eukaryota > Metazoa > Chordata > Mammalia > Carnivora > Hyaenidae > Crocuta > Crocuta crocuta. The sequence goes on from NW_027533280.1 coordinate 5,340,522, forward strand.
CTTTAAAAAAGACACTGAGACCTGGGTCTCATCCCAGAGTGGCTGGCGTTCTCGGTCTGGTGTGACGCTGGGGCATCAGACTTTAAAAGCTTCTGCTGGCAATTCTAGTGTTTGAGGAGTTCTGCCCTAGAAGCTTACTTACCATCTACTGGAGAAGCCAGACACATGGAAATAACCGGTGGTGTGCTGGAAAATGCTGGACAACAGGCGGGGCAGGGGTCTGGGACCAGGGGCGGGACCAGTATTTGTATCATCTCCCGCTTTCCATGGTGTAAATACTTCCGCCATGGCCAGTTTCAAGCTGCCAACACGGAATTGGGAAGATACGCCCAGTGGCATTCATATAGTATTTCACCACGCAGATGTCATAGATGTAAGGGACCTCACAGCACAGAGAGTAGTGAAGTGTCATCAAATAATTAGGAAGTAGTGAGTACTGAATATGTATTTCCTTTTTTTTTTTTTCCAATTTTTGTGGTAAAATACGTGTAACTTCAAATGTTCACCATCTTAACTGTGTTTAAGTGTATGGTTTGGTGGCATTAAGTACATTCACACTGTTGTGTAACCATCACCACCATCCATTTCCTTAACTTTTTTCATCTTCCCAAACTGAAACTCCATACCCATTAAACAATAACTCCTCATTCCCCACCCCTGGCAACCACCATTCTTGTTTCCGAATCTCATTGTGGCTCCCCTAAGTAATTCATGTATGTGGAATCATACTGTTGTTGTCTCTGTGGCTGGCTAATTTCATTCAGCATAATGTCCTCAAGATTCTTCCATTTGTAGTATCATTATTTTTAATATAAATTATTTACTGTAATTGTAGGTTCATTTGATTTAATTTTTAATAATGGCCGTGTTTAACAACCAGCTTGCAAAATTCCTGAAAATTTAACAGTTGGCTTTTGCAAGCTGCTACAGGCCAGCCCCTAGCACACCACCAGAAATAATCCTGTACCATGTGAGAACATTACAGATGGCAGGCTTTAGGACAGAGGTCCACAAACTATGGCACTTGGGCCACAGCCTGCTTTTATAAATAAAGCTCTGCAGGAACACAGCCATGCTCATTCATTTATATGTTGTCTGTAGCTGCTTTCCTACCACAACAGCAGAGTTCAGTAGTTGCAACAGAACCTGTATGGCCTGCAAAGCCAAAAATATTTATTATCTGGCCCTTTACTGGAGAAGTCTGCTGACCCCTGCTTTTAGGTATACAGGGTGTAGAAGAGAGTAAATTGACTTTTCATTCATTTATTTACTCAGCAAATATTTACAGAGTACCTTCTGTGTGCCAGGCACTGTTCTAGGTACAGGTGCAAATAAGACAAAGTCCATCCCCTCCCAGAGGTGACCTTCTGAGGGAAGACAGACATTATTCAGATATTTACACAGCAAGTAAATATAGTAGGATTACCATCTGTAGCAGGAGCTGTGACAGGGAGTTTCATGGGGCTCAGAGAGCATCCTGAGATGTCAGGGAGAGCTTCCAGGAGGAAATGAGCCATAAACTAAAGCAAGAGTAAGAATGTGAAGATGTGGCTAAAACTCTAAGAAAGGAGGAATGGTATTCCAGATAAAAGGAACAGTATGTGCAAATGCCCTGAGGCAGGGAGGAAGTGAGACTTGAGGGGGGGCTAAAAGCCAGGGAGAGGTATTCTAAGTGCTCAGGCCCTCACCTGTGCCCCGGCCTCTGTCCACCCCCAGATTCACCCTGCCGAGCACCGCATCACCTTGAACCAGGCTCACCCTGGCACACTGGCACCCATTACCTTCCCACCCTCAAAAGCCACTTCCTAAAGTCTCCTCACTTTCCACTCTCCTGGCCCTAGAGTCCACACTACAACAGACAAAGGTCTCTCATTTATTTCCCCTCTGAGGTTTCTAAACTCCTGCCCTGTAATAAAATTATTCCCAGCACAAGCACAAAATAATAACACTTAATTAAAATACATAAAACCAAATATTAGTGGAGACCAGCAAAGAGTAAGATTATCCAAATCCTCTGTCCCAGAACCAAGCAGAGAACCTGCCCTGAGATCCAAGGACTGAGACACAGAGATGAGGCCAGGGGGCAAGAGGACTGTCCCATTGATTGAGCACCTGCTGGGTGCCACACTCAAAGCTGGTTGTCTGATATCTGGGATGTTGTGGAGTACTCTAGAAAATTCTAAAATAGAGATGACTGTTTTTCTTTTATAAGGAGGAAACTGAGACTCAAGAGAGGTTGAGACATCATCATCACCTAGCCACCAAGTGGAAGAGCTGGGATTTGAACCCCTATGTGTCTGCATGAGTCCTCGTAGGCTCATTCCTGTAGCAACATGGAACACAGCCGGAGGTTCTTTCCCACTCACGTCACAATCTGGTGCTGGCTGATGGGGGATGGGGACTGTTCAACGCAGTCATTCAGGGATCCGGACATGTCATGTCATTTGGCTCTGTACCCTGGAGTCCCCTTCATTTTGTTGATACGGCAAGGAAGAGAAAACATGGTGGGTCTCTTGGGAAATTTTCAAGGTCCAAACCTGGAAGCGGCCACATTATTTTTGCCCACGTTCCTTTGACCAGAACTCAATTATAATGCCGTGTCCAATTTCAAGGGAGGCTGAAAATATAGTCTACCATTGTGTCCCTATGGCGGGGAGAAAAACCCAGGTTATGTGAGCAAACAACCCTGTCTGCTGCACTGTGGACTCCCTGCTTGAAGGAGCACCTCCCTCATTAGCTGTTGGGGAACCAGATGGAGTCCAGAACACAGAGCTTTGTATACAGTAGGACCATACATTTTGGACAGATGAGCAGGGATGGAGGATGGGGGCCTGCCAAGTCTAGGGGTGCAGCAAAGCAAGAGCAAGGGAGGATTTTAACAGTTGGTCAAATGTTACAGCCTGCTGCATATCCTGCTCTGTCCTGGACTGGCTATGAAAAGAACTGGGCTCTGTCCAACAAGAAGTCCAGGTCACCATTAGGAACCCGCATTCACTGTTCACTAAGAAAGAAAGCAAATGTGAAGGAGAAGGAGATTATTTTGTAGGCAGGCAATAGAGAAGACTTCCCAGAGGGAGTGAGATCCCCACTCAGGTTAGGAAGACTGATAGAATGGAACGCGGAGAATAAGATGTAGTAGTAAGAGCACAGGCCTTGGCATCGGGCAGATTTAGGTTTGAGCCCCAGTTTGGTCACTGGAGAGCTGATCTTGGGCAAGTCACTTCCCCTCATTCCAAGCTTCAGTTTCCACATCAGTAAAATGGTGCCTACTGTACAGGTTTGTCATGAGATTTAAATGAGATGGTCGTGTGTGTGTAGAGCTTAGCTAAGTGCATAGCACACACAAAGCTTAAAATGAAGAGTAATTATTCCTCAATGGCTGTTGAGCAGGCAGTGCCACTAAACCTACCTGGAGCTACAATATGTGGAGACTGGAGGAGAAGACGAGGCTAGGAACACATCTGGGTATGACAGAGGGCCCTGAATGCCAAGCAAAGTCTACGCTTTGTTTCATGAGCAGAGGAGGTGCCACAGAGTCCCTTTTGGTGTATAAGGACAGCAGCACCAGAAGCCTCTTCTAGAAAGACCCCTCCGGAGGTGTGTGAGGTGGAGAGTCCAGGTTTGGAGCACTTGAGACATAAAGCGACAATGGTGTGTGGCCTGAGGCGGGGACAGAAGAGTGGCAAAGACAGGGCTGGTGTGAAAGAGCGTGGAAGTGGGGCCCAGCCTTGACAAGGCAGATGGATACAGAAGAGGTGGAGGCAAAGCTGGTTTTGGGAAAACAAGCCCAGCTGGTTTGAACACCCAGCTTCTAGGAGCCAGGGACCTCCGGACTCAGCCCTGGCTCTGCCTCTCACCAGCAGTGTGATCTTGAGCAGGTGACCTGCTCTCCCGTGCCTCATCTCCTTCATCTGGAAAATGAGGATAATATTTGTCCCTCCCTAATAGGGTTGTTGTCAGAGGATTCCATAAGACTGTGCCTGACATGTGGGTAGGTGCTCAACAAATGGTCCATGTTATCACCATCTTGAATGTCCTCTTGAGTCAGATCAAAAACTGGATTAAGAAAGGACAGATGCTGAACCAGCAGGTCCCTCAGACTTTGCAGGCTGTGAGGATACTATTACCAACAACAACATCAGTAACCACAGCAGCAGCCAAACCGTCCAATGTGCTCAGTATGCACCAGGCATTCTTCTAGACTCTACAAGTTCTGGCCTTCAAGATCATGGCTGCAGCCCTCTGGTATAGAGATTGTTTCGTGTCTATTGTAGAGATGAGCAAACTGAGGCATGAAGTCAGAACAGCTGGGAGGTTGAGTGAACAGCCCAGGAGCTTCAGTTTATGAAGATCAGATCTTTCTGGGAGGTCTACTCCGGGTGCCAGGCGCAGCTATTAACCCCATGCCCTGGGGCGAGACAAGGAGAGTGTCCCAAAGAAACCAAAGGATTAGAGGTTGCAGCCCGATTGATGGTTCAAGAGAAATGCCCAGAAGATTTTATTCTATGTCCTACTTAATTGTGTGAGACCTGAATTAACATTCTGATCTGCCACTTGACTAGCATCTTTTTTTTTAATGTTTATTTATTTATTTATTTTGAGAGAGGGAATGAGTAGGAGAAGAGTGGAGAGAGGAGAGAGAGAACCCCAAGCAGGCTCTGTACTGTCAGCACAGAGCCCAACACAGGGCTCAGTCCCATAACCGTGAGATCATGACCTGAACCAAAATCGAGAAGCAGATGCTTAACCAATTGAACCACCCAGGCGCCCCTAACGTCTTTGAGTTATAAAAAATGTCTTAAATCTCTGTGCTTTAATTTTCTTTCCTATAATAATTGCAAAGATAATTGACAAATAATTGCCCCAAAAAATTTGTCTTATAAAAGCAGCAAAACCTTTCTATCATCCAAGACAAAGAAAGGTCATTGTGTTCATCCCCGTCTTCCTGACAGCTTGACTCTGAGTTATCCTGGACAGAGAGCTGTTGTGCAGGGCTTCTGAGCCTTTGCACATTCTGTTCCCTTCTCCCAGAATGCTTTTCCTCCATAAGCTCCCAGGCAAATCCCTACTTGTCCTTCAAGGCTCCACCCAAATGTGACCTTGGCTGTGAGACTTTCTGGTACTCCAGGTCCCTATCTTTACCTGTGTCCCCTAGGCCATTCTCCCACCCCTCTGGCTGGGGCTCTTTCATTAGACAGGGATATGGCTTTGACATCTCCACCTCTACCGAAAATTCAGTATCACAGAATCCAGCTCCGTTGTTTTCTAAATTAATTTATCTGGTGCTCTCTGCCAGCAGCCCAGGTGAGCTATTAAGAAGGCAGACAGCACGTGACAGGCCTCTCTGCTGATAACCATCCAGTAACTTCCAGGAAACCTGGAATGAAATCCACACCTCTGACACCACCAATGAGGCCCTCTGCCACTCATCCTCTACCTTATTTCATCCTGGTCCCCTACCCTCTTTGCATCCTTTATGCACTCTCTTGAAAGCATGCTCTCTCCACCTCCGGGCCTTTGCACCTGTTCATCCCTCTGCTTGATGCTTTCTCCCCACCTATTTTGTCTGCTTAATGCAGGGGCTCTCAGTCTCGGCACATTTGACATTTTGGACCAGATAACTCTGTGTTTTGAGGGCTGTCCTCTGCATCATAGGCTGTTGAGTAGCATCTCTGACCTTCACCTATTTGATGCCGTAGTACCCCTCCCCTCAGTTGGACAGCCAAAATTGCTTCCAGACAGCGTCCCCTGAGGGGCGCAATTGCTGAGAACCACTGACCTAATGCCTACATGTCTTTCAGATTGCTCTTTAAATGTCATTTCTGGGGGGGGGGGGGGCTC
>NW_027533280.1:5346418-5385482 GCF_008692635.1 Crocuta crocuta
GGGGTGGGCTGGCTCTGTGACTTCCTGAATTTAATCAAGTCTCCCTATTACATATGCTCATGGCATCCTATACAATATTTAGCATGGTTTATAATTTTATATTTATTTGTCTAATTATTCAAGTAATGCTTGTCCCTCCCTAACCAAAGGAAAGAGGGAGCACTTTGTAGACTAATTTGTTCCCAAGCCTAACACAGAGCCTGACACACAATGGGTGCCACATAAATATTTATTACACGAATGTTGACATATAGTAATATTGGCAAGCATTGCTATGGTGGTTTCCATGTTCCAGGCAGCATTCTAAGCACTTCACAGATATCAGTTCATTATTCCTCATGACCACCTATGGGGCAGATGGTATTATCAAAATTTTACAAATGAGAGGATGAGGCACAAGAAGGTTAGGTAACTTGCCCGAAGTCACACCGCTCATCAGGGGCAGAAACAAGATTTGCACCCAGGGAGTCTAACTCCAGAGTCATTTACTTTAACCATTATTTACTAAGCACCTACTATGTGCCAAGCAATGGGGATATAGCAATAAGTGAGAGGTACATAGCCTGTATATATACATATGTATATATCTATATATATACACACATGCAGGTATCCCACTCAATTTCAGAAAGGTGGCTCTGTTTACAAGTGCAGACACTCAAGCACAGAGATGCTGAGATGCTGAGCAAGGTCACACAGCCAGCTGGCAGCAGAACACTTCTCTGTTCCAGGCCTTACATGCCTCCTACTGCACGTCCACAGGGTAGGGACACTTTGACAATTTAACCAGTCAATTATAATAATATTTTTCTCTTGGAATGTTTAAACAAAAAAAAAAAAAAGTTGGCTTGCCAAGGTGTAATCATGGCTCAGAGGCCAACCTGACATTAGTTATTAATTAGGCCATTATACATTCCACAGTGATAATTGCTTTGCTGCAAAGTCACCAAGCATGAAACGGACCCGGCACAGAAACGCAATCTATCAATCTGAGAAGTCGCAGCCTAGTTGCGTTCTCTCACCTTGAGTCGGGTGTACACCATAGCAGGAAACAAAAAGAAATTAATGATACATCGATAGGCAATAGCAAGCCAGACCTCTCCCAGTCCCGCCCCAGGAGATCACACGCCTGGGCGCAAGGACAGCATCTGACTGAGGTTTATCAGCAAAAATGGCCATTTCTCTTTGATCTCCTAGACGGTAGAAATCTGTTCATCTCCTTTCCTTTTTTTTTTCACCTTGTTATTTAGGAGGAAAGGAAAAAAGCCATCTCTCTGCCATCTGTTTGCCTTGCCTGTTGCTTTTTGTAATGAGTAGGGTGGGGGAGCAGCCACACCAGGTTTCCTGGGCCATCAGGAGCAATCCAGTATGTCTGTGTTCTGTCTCAGTCTAGGTCCTGTCCTGGCCTTGGTAGTGGAAGGAAGGAGACCTCTGGCCCCTTCGGAGCCTCGGAGTGGGAGGTGTTGGTGACCAGGGCAGCTGAGACCCGTTTTTAGAGAAAACCTTGGGGTGCAAAAAAACAAACATCCACTCAAGCGAGGCTTCACAAAGAGAATTTATTACTACATTAGCTGTGATGGTATTTAGGGGGCATCTGTTGTACACCAGACATACAATTGTGCCATTTAATCCTTGTAGCAGTCTATAAAGGAAAAAGTGGTATTCCCCCCATTTTACAGAGGAAACTGAGGCTCTTCAAGTTGAGGTGACTTGCCCAGAGTCCTTCAGCTAGTGATGGAGCTGGGATTTGAACCCAAGTTCATGAACACAGCACTCTCCTGAGACCACATGAGAGGCCAGAGAAAGCACAACTGGGCTGCCCAGAGGTGAACAAGGAACCAGAAGAGCCCAGAAGCAAAGAGGGCACTTCTGCTGCAAGGTGATAGAAAGTGACCCCTGTAACAGCCATCTCAGCCTCCAGGTTCACCCCACAGTCACTGAAGCTTATAACCCAGACAAATCAAAATCAACTAGTCTCAGATTCAAACTCCTGGAGTAATGAAGATCATTAGCCTAGCTTGGGACTAGCGTCAGCCCTTGGCACAGTCAGCTGTGGACAGGAAGATGCCTCAGTATAAACATCAGCCGCGGTGGCCCATCTCAGAAGAAGAAGGATCATAGACTAGCAAGCTGGCTGTCACGCCTCATCCAGCCTCTTATCAGTTTTGTCCATGCATGCTTCCCACTGCTCACCTCTCCCTCTCATCTTACCCCTTTACATACTGGAGTCACTGCTAGGTTTCTGCGGTATTTGTGGTTTTGTTCTTGGAGGGATGGTAGAGTGATTCTCAGCAAACAGAGAAGGTAGACAGGTATCTACCTTGCGGTGTAGAAAGCCCTGAAAGTATGCAGATCTCCACCAGCCTAATCATCTATATATTTTGCCCCAAAGTCAAGATAAAGAAAATCATGCTGCTGAGAATAGGTTGCTTCCAGTTCTTGCCCACTGGAGCCAGGCTCTGTTTCCATTTGCTTCATTCTCTCACATGATTTGCCTACACCAAGACCTCACATACCTCTAGGTTATCTGTGGAAGGAGAGTCAAAACCAGTGAGGCTTGCTCCAGTAGTTGAGAGTTTATTTCTGATCCAAACAAGATGGCGGCCAAGACTGGATGAAAACTTTCCACATTGGCTCAGCTTCTCCATGACACCTCCAGCTCACATTGCAGTCTCCAGCTGGGCCCTTGAGAGCCAGGTGGGGCAGTGTACTACTTCTGTGATACATTGACCACCAGAGCTTGGGATGGCCAACTTACCTGGAACACCCCTTAAATTAAGGTATCACACTGAAATGTTTCTGACTTTTTAGCAAACTCAGCTACACAACTTCTTGGGAAGTTCTTCTCAGGAGCTGACTCCTTATAGTATGAAGGAAGACTTGGATGTCTCTGTTCTAAATGTTTCCTTTTCAAGGTACAAGGTGGGAAGACCTTGACATTTTGAAAAGTAGTGAGAAGACGATATTCTCCCATCCATACTTTCTTCTCTTAATGGGGGAAGGCATAATCATTCATCATTTCAACAAATATTTGTTGGACTTCTACTACATGCCAGATGCTATTCTAAGCGGTGAACAAAATATTCTTGTAGGGTATGACAGATTGATAACAGTCTGCTGTTTGTGGGGAACCTGCTCACTTTGATTTAGACCCAGCTGCATTCGTTCATTCATTATCTTATTTAATCCTTCTAACATAGTTACTATTATTATCACCATTTTACAGAGAAGGAAAGTACTACTTGGAAAGGTTAAGGGACTTTCCTAAAGCAACAGTAGCAAGTAGGTAGTGGAATTGAATCCAGTTGATATCCTTCTAGACCAGGGACTGGCGAATTACAGCCCACTGACCCAATCCAGCTGACTGCCTATTTTTGTAAAAGTTCTGTTGACACACAACCGTGCCCATTCGTCAGGGCAGAGTTCAGTGTTTGCAACAGAGACTAGTTGTCCCACAGAGCCAAAAATATTTACTCTCTAGCTCTTTACAGAAAATATTTGCTAAACTGTGTTCTAGAACAGACTTGTAAATTTGAAGTGTTCAAATTTGACTTCGAGAATGTGTATCTTCCTACAATCATTTCTGTCTTTCTCCTTCCCTCCTTCTCTTCCTCTCTCCCTGACTTCCTTCATTTTACTTTTCAGTATGGTAAAATTCAAAACCACAAAAGCAAAGCAAATAAAATAATGAGTCATGTGGACCCAGTTTCAACAACTGTTCACTCATAGGCACTTCCCTCTCACACCTCTGGATTATTTTGAAGCAAGCCCAATTCACTGGATCATTTCACCTATAAATTTTAGTGTATACATCTAAAAAATAAAAAACCTTCTCAAACATAACCACTATATCATTTTAAATTTTTTTAAGAGTTTTCATTTTTAAGTTGAGATGTTATTGACGTATAATAGCATTATATTTGTTTCAGGTTTGCTGTGTGTATGTATTGCTAAGTGATCACCACAGTTAAGTGTAGTCAATATGCATACGCACCACACATGGTTACTTTTTTGTTACTTAATAATAGTTTCTTATTCTCACCCAACATCCAGGCGGTGCTTCAGTGTCCCTGATTGGCTCCTCAGTTTTTAAAACTTTTTTGATCTGTCAAGACTCGTACAGGACCCCATATCAGGGTTGGTTGATGTACCTGCTAAGTATGGCAACCCAGCTGCCCTGCTCGGACTGGGATGCAGAACTTTCCACTGTAAAGCTGGGAAGGACCAGAGGTATAAAACTTTTGGAGCAAAAACCAGGAAGGCCCCAGGCAAACTGGGACAAGTTGGTCACACTACTAATCTGTAAACTCCCTTTCCATCCTCCACCTTTTTTTGGTGACTTGTTTGTGGGAGTATTTGGACCATTTTTTCCTGAAGATCCCCCCTGCTCACTGCTGGTTGCACCAGCGCCCGACACTGGTCTCCAGCAAGACCAATGTACCCATTATCCCAGGAGAGTGAGTTTGAGACCGAGTGAGAAGCTGAGAAAGCTGGCCTAGCGAGAGAGCAGGACGACGGACTTTACCCCTTGTGGCAGAAGTGCCCTCCTTGCTTCTGGGCTGGCTCCTTGTTCTACCCGCTGGGCAGCCCAGCTGTGCTTTCTCTGGCCTCTCCTGTGGTCTTAGGAGAGTGCTGTGCTCATGAACTTGGGTTCAAATCCCAGCTCCACCACCAGTTGAGAGACCCTGGGCTAGTCTCCTTACCTCTAGCTGAAATTTTTCTGATTGTGTCCCCATGGTGTGGTCTAATTTGCCCCTCTGTCCCCTGTGTTTTGCTATGCACAGGCAGTTGGACTAGAGGCTTGATCACATTCAGTTCTGTGTTTTTAATAAATCTTCTTTTTTTTTTTTGAGAGAGAGAGAGAGAGAAAGAGATAGCATGAGCAGGGGAGAGTCAGAGTGCGAAGGAAACACAGAATCTGAAGGAGGCTTCAGGCTCTGAGCTGTCAGCACAGAGCCCTACACGGGCCTCAAACCCACGAACCATGAGATCATGACCTGAGCCAAAGTTGGACACTTAACCGACTGAGCCACCCAGGCGCCCCTGATAAATCTTTTCATACATGGTGCTGGGTGCGTCCATCACAAGGTACATAATGTACCTCTCCCAGGCAATCCCAGGACGGGGGTGGGGTCAGCTGGAGGCAGGGGCCAGTTTGATCAGTGACAAGCCTTGTATGGCTGTCTGGGGCCCCTAAACCCCCTCCCCCAGTATGTCAGGAAACCTCAGCCGGTGTCCTCTGATAGTTAGCACTCATCGTTAATAATGGAAGCGGAAACCAAGAGATTTCATAGCTGTGCAAGGTAATTAAATTATTTACATGAATCTACTCTCACTTGATTATTTCCACGTTTCCCACCAAACATATGCCTTTCCCTCATTTGCTGCCATCCGAGCTGCTGGGAAGATCAGGGTTTGCTGCTCTCAGCTGGGAAGATCAGGGTTGTGGGGGCTTCACAAGGCCTGCTTGTCTTTGAGAAAACAGCAAAGAAGATGGGGTTCCTCTTCTGAGCCCCCTTCCCCTGATAAATGGAAGGCTGTCTCCTAACAGAGCACAGGGGATGCAGCAACTTTTTTCATTTCTAACCTAAGGTGAACCGTTTTTTATATTCTTTCCCCCAATAAATCATGTTGTTTCCAAGTTTTGTCATATGGGATAGTGGGAGGCAAAGAGGGGAACAGAAAAATTGCTTCCATTAAATTGATGCTGTTAGTGCTCCTGGCAAAGAGGGAATGAGAGGAACAGTGAAGACAGCATTTGAACTAAAAGGTTTGTCTGGCATTTTGTGCCAGGTACTAGGGGATGGGGTTGGAATAGAGGGGAAAAGGTGGTCTCCCCACACTGGGGGCCTTCTGTTTGTGCCCAGGTACCTGGTGAGATTCCCAGTACAGCAGCGGGAAAATCTGGGGGCAGGTGCTGTTTCATAGCCCAAAGCAGAGATGCAAACAGGGATCCAGGGGCCCTGCGGGTAAGCTGAATTGAGCAGTGCAGGCCCAGCTGAGACGCCGGGACTGGAGACTAAGGAAAGCCTGGGCTCTGTGTGCCACCGAAGGAGGGGCCTCCACCCGGCTCGAGCAGACTGGAGAAGTCCAATCTTGCAGCACATAATGGAGGCTGAGAGCACAAACTTGGAAGCCAGGCTATCTGTCTCCAGATCTGCTCTGCTCACTCGCCTAGCTGTGGGACCTTGGGGAAGTCTCTTGACTTCTCTGTGCCTCTGCTTCCTTACCTGGAGACTAGAAATGATAACTTCATCTACCACTGATGTGCCGGAGAGACTCATACAGTGCAGTCTTACATCGGTGACATTGGTAGCTTGAAATCTGCCACAGTGGGCACATTAATGCCCCAGAAATGAGCAGGGCCTTTACCAACACATTACTGCACCTACTGTACAGGGCTTTTATGAGGATTTTTAGACTTCGTGTGTATAAAGCACTAAGAACAGTGCCCGGCACACTTTAAGTGCTTAGTAAGTAGTCACTGTTCTTACTGGGTTTTTTTTATGGTCTTCTTATGCAGGAATGTGAGCCCACTGTGGCCACATTTTCTATTTTTTCCAGACAAGCTAGAAATCTCGATGTTATGTAAAATCTCCTGATTTTTAAATGTTGGCTAAAAATAAATTTTTTTTTAATTTGCCATTTTAATAATTTTTTTTTATTTTTTATTTTTTTTAATGTTTTATTTATTTCTAGGAGAGAGAGAGACAGCATGAGCAGGGGAGGGTCAGAGAGAGAGGGAGTGACAGACTCTGAAACCGGCTCCAGGCTCTGAGCTGGCAGTCAGCACAGAGCCCGACGCGGGGCTCGAACCCACGAACCGCGAGATCATGACCTGAGCGAAAGTCGGATTCTTAACCGACTAAGCCACCCGGGCGCCCCTAAAAATAAATTTTTTAAACCTGAACAAAACCAATTGCAAAAGGGGATTTGGACCGTGGACTCCCCTGTTTGCAATCTTGGACTTGGAGGGAGAGGCAATGAGTATCATCCGATTACACCAGGCTGTTTCTCACCTCCCACCTTGGCACACACCACCTTCTCCCTCTTCTCCGGATCAACACCTGCTCATCTTTTGTGAACCAGTGTCTCCTCCTTGAAGCCTCTTCCAGCCATTGCCCCTGCAGGATAAACTATCCCCTCCTTGACTCTCTCCTCAAAATGCTGCTTGCTTTCTGCCCTTTTCTGTGGTCTCTCTCTCTTTCTCTCTCCCTCTCTCTCTAGGGCTTGTGGGCTGGGGCATAGCATCTCCACATTGTGCATGGCACGTTGAAGATCATAATAATTAATAGCAATAGAATCAACATCTATTAAGCATCGTCTGTTTGCCAGTCTGTGAGCTAAGCAGTTATAATGCATATCAGATACCTTTAATCCTTACCATCACCCTGAGATGTGGAAACAAAGGCTCAGAGAAGGCCTGTGGCTGCCCGGGGCCACAGAGAAGTGAGGGGGGCTAGGAACGGACTCCGCCTACTTCAGGAAGCCGAGCAGCAGCCTAGATCCACAGCCCCTGGTGACACAAACGGGGCAGCAGACAGAGGGGTGCCCCGCGTGTCCAGCTGAGGTTCTCATGGGCCTGTCTTGAGCCACACTCCTCAGAGACATCCAGAAAGGACACTGCTATATTTAAAAGCCTGGGCAGGGTGGCGCTTCGTGACATTTGGGTGGCCGCCTCTCCGTAAAGGGCATGTATGTTCTTTTAACTCTGCTCTTCTGGGCTGCCGTTCCAGAGAACTTGCACAGTCTCCCATCCTGTGGCCACCCGGGACCCCTGCAGGCCTCTCTCCCTGGTCACGGATGCCAAGGCACACGGCTGATTGAGCTCAGGGGCCCAGGCAGGGCCATCGAGCCAGCTCGGAAAGCAACAGCTGTCATCTGAGTCTGGCACGCTGACGCCTGGACTATTTGTTTCAGAGGCCGCTGTGTTTCTGATGGGTGGGCTAGGGTGGGTCTTGGCATCCCTGACCCTCTGCCCGCACTGGCCATCTGGCTCCAGTCCTTAGGCTCCGGTGGCTCCCACAACGCACACTCCCCATGGAAAGCACCAGCTCCTAACACTGTTGTAACCCTTTGCCCAGAAATCCCAAGAACCATTTATGATCTGACCAGCCTTGTTCCATATTTTTTTATTAATTTTTTTTAATGTTTTATTTATTTCTAGGAGAGAGAGAGAGAGAGAGCGTGAGCAGGGGAGGGTCAGAGAGAGAGGGAGATACAGACTCTGAAACAGGCTCCAGGCTCTGAGCTGGCAGTCAGCACAGAGCCTGACGCGGGGCTCGAACCCACGAACTGCGAGATCATGACCTAAGTGAAAGTCGGACGCTTAACCGACTAAGCCACCCAGGCGCCCCATAGCCTCATTCCATATTAACAGTGAACAAAGCATATCTTTTAACTGCTGGTGTCCCCACACCCGTCTAGGTGGAGAAGGGGGGGCAGAGAGAGATCAAGGAAGGATGTTCGTCTGTCCACCCCATGTGCATTCACCAAGTGCCAGCTAGGCAGGCACTCTGCCGGCTGCTTTTCCTCCTTGATTGGATCCGCTGGGTGCTGTTTGCACCACTGTACCCATTTTACACTTATGAAAGCTGAGACTCTGAACGCTGAGTGACTTGCTCAAAGTCACACAGCCAGGGATGCAGGCTTCAGACCCTGGTCGCTCAGACTGGCCTTCAGATCCCATGTGCTCTCTGGCCCTTCCTTGAAGCCACAGGCCTCTATTAACCTCTGCTTCCTGCACCCCCTTGCTCTCCCCTCACTCACTCACCTCTTTCTCTCCAAGGCCCACTTTGCTGCACCACTCCTACCGGAACACACAGAATGCCAAGCCCTGCTAGGTCTTTCTCAACCTTGCCTTCAAGTTATTCACCAACAGGAAAGTTAGAATCATCCAGATACTCTAAATGGCCTCTTTTCTCTGAGCCCAGGTGGACTCGAGTAGGAGAGCCTAATCAATCTGTGTCCATTCCGTGGAGGGCCCGCACGAAGATCTTGTTGCAGTCTGGAAAGGCAGTTAGCCAGCCACGTGGGGCCACCTGGAAGTGAGAAGTAGGACCAGGATGGGACACTCTGCTCGTCACTTCTGTTTTTCATCAGGACCGCAAAATCACTATTTGAAGGGGGCGGGGAGGAGGTAGGGAGCTGATGGAACTCCGGAAGAATGTGGTGAAGACAAAGCAAGGGGAAACGGGATGTAGGTCTAGGACAGAAAGAAAACGCTGATGCTTACAGGGGTCTGGATAGGCCCACACCTGTACTGCAGGATCACGGGAGGCTGGGGTGAATTGCAGACCCCCAGCCTGTCTCAACGGCAGACAGCTAGTTGGCTCCAGGCGGTGGTTGTCAGTGGAAACGTGGGCCCAGGGTAGCCAGATACTCTGGTTTTCCAAGAGAAGCCAGTAATTTGGATCTCTTCTGGTTTTTAAATGCTGGCTCAATATATATGCACATATTTTCATGCTCACAGTACTTTATGGAGGTGTAATTTACATACGGTAAAATGCGCAAGTCTTAAGTATGTAACTTGATGAATTTTGATGGCTCAAATATTTTTAAAACACTAGAGGTTCCAAGAAAAAATGTCCTTGGGGTGCAACTGGCCCTAGACCCCATCATTTACGACCCCTAGTTTAATTCACTGTGTGATGGCCAAGAGTGATGTGGGATTCTTACACACAGCTATATCCCAGGGGGAAGGGGAAAGGCTTTGGGTGAGAACCCCGTGATAACCCCATTACTCTCATAGCTAAGGGCACAGGCTCTGCAGCCCAGGGTATGAATCCTAACTTTGCCACTTGCTGTGTGACTTTGGACAAATTACTTCACCTCTCTGATGTCTTGTTTTCCTCACCAATAGAATCAGGAAGAGAATGGTACTGAACTCCTAGAGCTGTTGTATGGATTAAATAAGTGAATGTGGTAAACACTCAACAGTGCCTGGCATATAGTGACTGCTTTATACATGTTCACTACTGTCCTTTTGTTTTTTAATAGACTTTTTTTAGAGCAGCTTTAGTTACGTTTACAGAGGATTTGAGCAGCAAGTATAGACCTCTCATATACTCCGTCTTCCCTCCCCCCACCAGCCTATTTCCCCTGACTTCTTCCATTAATGCGGTACATTTGTTACAATTGCTGAGCCAATATTGATACATTGTTCTTAACTGAAGTCTCTCCTTTACATTAGGAGTCACTCCTTGTGTTATACATTCTATAGGTTTTGACAAATGCATAACGTGTATCCACCATCATACAGAATAGTTTCACTGTTATTTTAAATCAAAAATCTTTGTTAGTCCGCACGGCTACTGCAGAGAAAGACCGGCTGTGGCTTATGAATAACTTCTGGTGGGCTGGCAGGAACCCCATTTTTTACCCTCCCACTCAGAAAGTGCAGCACGTTCAGGCACAGGAAGAGGACATTTTAGAGGTGAACCTAAGTCTGTTCTTATTTACCAAAAATGGAAGCTACTCTCCCACCTCAGGTTGGGACCCACACAAATTCCAGCCCCAAATTCCCTGCCGCACAGCTGGACCTGAATCCAGAGATCCCATTTCTGCTCCAGTTGAGCCCTTCCTGTGTGACTTGGAGCCACTGTATCAGCCTCTCTGGGTCTCCCAAACAATGATCCTCCCTGCCCAGGGCCACCCCTGGGAATGTGTGGAGGCTCAGACACACTGATTTCTATGAAAGGTCTTTGTAAATTATGAAAGGCTCTAGATTAAATGTGGAAGTAGTATGATTATAATCGGTTAGGCAGAAAAACTGAGCTGTTGTGAAGCAAGCCTGACCTTTGGAGGCTGACACAAGTCTGTTGCGTGCAGGGGCTCTGTGACCATCATCCATGGCTTGTCCCTCTGGGGTGAAGTAGCCAGAAAGTCGGACACACAGCTGGCGCCTGCCTTTGGCTAGAACAGCAAGGCCGAGCCCGGGCGCCCACTCCTGGGTTGCTGCTGCTCTCATAGCCTGCCAGCCAAATGCCGATCAGTACAGAGCCACGTTTGCGGTGTCGGCAGCTCCCAAAAAGAGGAAATGGGACACAGATGCTTCCAGCACCCATGAGCATGAATTTCAATCATCCAGCTTCATCCACTGGCCACACCCTGAGCAGGACAAGAAAACATAACTTCTGTCCTGCCCTCATATATATATATGGCCTTGATAATAAGCTTTTTGGCTTGTTATATGAGCATATAGTTGCTTTTTTTAATACTCCAAAGCAAAATTTATTTATAAGGCACTAAAGAAAGGCTCCTGTCCCTTTTATGCCGGGAGCCCTCAGAAGAGAAGTGAAATTGTGTATTCGCTGCTAAAAAAAGCCCTGGCTTATACAATTTTAACAATAGAAAAATGATCTTTGTGCTTCAGTGCATGGATGCTTAAAGGAAAACAGGCAGTCTGTTCAGGTGGCTGGTGAATTACAAATGAGTGGTTCGCCTTTGTTTTGAGTGACAAGCAATTTAAATGCAGTCTTATGTGGAAGCCTGGAAATTCTTTTCCCCAGAAGAGAGAGAGAGAGCACAAGAGGAAAAGGAAAAAGAAAAAAAGCTTCCTTTCTGAACTGAGAGATTATATTAGTTGCCACTGAGCAGAGGTGAGAAGTTGGAACTTCATTTGATAATTATAAAATCAGTAGTTTGTGATTGGACGTAATTGATGATTATACTGTTGCTAATAGCAAGCCTGCCAGCCTGCACTTGTGGGACATTTCATTTTTGCACTACTTCCAAGCCATGAAAGCCAGCCCGGCGTGGGGCACCGCTCACGAGATCTCAGGGAGCCTGACATAAATGTGTTTGGGGGCCTGTATTATGTTGGATAAAAAGTGTTCATTAATGCCGACATTTGAAAACACTTTCCTCTGTGCCTTATTTTTAGCCTGGGAATAATTACAAATATTAAAATAAAATTGCACAGTGTTTTTCTCCTCCGCTGCATCCTCTCCCAGCAGACCCACCCCCCAGTCAGAGTCCGGGTGGGTTCCTAGGCCTTGCACTTCCTTTGATTAAAATCCCAGTGGGGTGGGGATCAGTGTGTGGGGAGGAGGGTGTCTGTCTGCCCGTTTAGGTGAATTAGAACCATTGCACAACCCCAAGTAGGAAGGGAACTTAAGCCTAGCACCTTCACTTTACAGATTGGGGAACCTGAGGCTCAGAAAGGGGATGAGACTTGCTCACAGATGACTAGACACTCCCAGGTCTGCTCACTCCCAGGTTCAGCTTCTCCTGTTTCCTTCCCTGCTGTTGGCTTCCCCAGAACAAGTCCCAGGGTCCTCTGGAGCGGATCCTGGGCCTCTGTCTCCTCCTACCTTGGGCTACTCGGTTACTTCATCAGAGAGCCGGCAAGAGACCTCTACAGAGCCTCTGAGATCACAGCTTAGTTTGGGCTACCTGCAGGGCATCATTCTCCATTATCCTTTTTTTTTTTAATGTTTATTTTTGAGAGAGAGAGCGAGAGAGAGCAGGGGGCGGGGAGGGGGGGTGTACAGAGGATCCAAAGCAAGCTCTGCACTGACAGCAGAGAGCCCAATGCGGGACTCGAACTCACAAACTGTGAGAACATGACCTGAGCAGAAGTCAGATGCTTAATCCACTGAGCCATCCCGATGCCCCATTCCATCATCCTTCTTGATGAGGGGTGTTATTTAAGTGTGTAGTTTGTAAGGATTAGCTCAGAGAGCCTCTTAAATTACCTCCTTATCTCATTCATTCGTTTGTTCATTTAATTACTGTTGGTTTAGTGCCCACTCCTGACCTGGCCTGGCCTGGCCTGCGAAGGAAGGAAAAAATTCATAGCAGTGGCCATTTAAGATCATCCAGTTGTTCATGCCTGAGACTGTGGAGTCTCCCCTCTGCATCTCACCACCCCCACACTGCCTCTATATTCCTAAGGAGAAAATCTGGTGGTTTGAATTCAAATTCATCCAGACCCAAGCATTTCTCTCCCTTCCACTGCCACCACCCTGCTTTGAGCTGCCGTCCTTGCTCATCCAGACTCTTATAGTAGCCACAGCCACCTCTCTGCTCTCCTTGCCTCTACCCCAGCCAGCCTCAGTCCATTCTCCACACAATAGCCAGAGGGATCCTCTTTTTTTTTTTTTTTAAATATTTTTATTTATTTCTAGGAGAGAGAGAGAGAGACAGCGTGAGCAGGGGAGGGTCAAAGAGAGAGGGAGTCACAGACTGAAACAGGCTCCAGGCTCTGAGCTGGCAGTCAGCACAGAGCCCGACGCGGGGCTCGAACCCACGAACCGCGAGATCATGACCTGAGCGAAAGTCGGACGCTTAACCGACTAAGCCACCCAGGCGCCCCGGGATCCTCTTAAAATATGTAACATGTCATGTCCCTTTCTCTGCTCAAAACCCTGTCATAGTTTCTCATCCCCCTTAGAGGAAAACGTCCCAAAGCTTCACAGTGACCTACAGGGTTCCACCTCTGCCCTTTACCTCCCTAACGTCCTCTCCTTCTCTTCCCCTTCACTCACTTTCTCCCACTATACTGGCCTCTTTGCTGTTGCTCAAAGAAGCCAAACACACTTGTGCCCCCAGGGCCTTTGCACCTGCTGTTCTCACCGCCTGGAATACTACTCTTCCCCCAGATCACTGCACAACTTACTCCCAAGGCCTTCCCTGCCCCTGCTAGGCAGCACACACCCTGCCCCAGACCCCTGTCCCTCTCCCTGCTTTAGGTGCACCCCCTGCCCTTGATCACTTTCACACATTCTATACTATGATTTATTTCGTTCCCCACCTCTGTCATGAGAGTGTCAGATCCTCAAGGGTGCAGGTGCAATTCAGTCTTGCTTGGTGCTAAATTCCCAGTGCCTAGAACAGCCCTGTCTTTAAGACATGGTCCATAAGGAGGGACGGCCACTTTCACCAGTTTCTCTCCAGCCTTAGGATCACCCCCACGGATGACACATAAACACAGCCTCATTTTTCAGCAGTCCTTTATTGAGCACCTGCTGTGTGCAAGGCTGCATGAAGGAGACACAACAATGAACAGATAGACGTACTCTCCCATGGTGGGGCTCACACCTAACAGGTGACAAACCCCAGATTGAGAAGGTAGCTTTTGGAACTGGACAATTCTGGGAATGACTCCTCAGGGAAGGGATGACTCGCCCCACCAGGGCATTGAATGGAAACCACCCGGGGCTAGAAGTGTAACCTGCTCGAACAGGGCTGGTTCCTAAAATCTCAAACCTCTGCTGTCAAACAGCTGCTTTCCCCCTTTGGCATGTCGCATGGTCCCCATTAATGCAGCCACTTGTCCATCCTCTTGGCAAAAGGGCCCAGCCTGCTGGCTTCTTTCTGCCTCCTGTCAAAATAATAATCCAGTCCCCTGGAAGGCAAATTGCCTAAACCCTGTGCCTCCCTGGAGAGCTGCTATATCCTTGGCTGCTTTTTAAACTCTTTGTGCCTCAGTTTCCTTATCTTTAAAATGATAATAACCATAGAGCCCACCTAACTTAGTTCAAGCTAGTAGAATACCACAGACTGGGTGTCTGAAACAAAAGAGTTTTATTTTCCCATAGTTTGGGAGGCAAGAAGTCCAAAATCCATGGTGCTGGCGGAGTTAGTTTCTGGTCGGTTGATAGACAGCCACCTTCTCACTGTTCTTCAATGCCCCTCCCTCCCTGGGGTCTCTTCCTCTTCTTCTCAGGACATTAGTTCTGGGGCGCCAGCCTGGCTCAGTCGGCAGAGCATGTGACTCTTGATCTCAGGGTCACAAGATTGAGCCCCACACTGGGGATACAAGATTACATTTAAAATGTTTTTTGAATCTTAAAAAAAAAAAAAAAAAAAAATTAAAGGCCCTGTTACCAAATACAGTCACATCGAAGGTTAAGCTTCAACATATGGATTCAGGGGAACACAGTTCCGTAATACCACCTCATGGGAGTTTGGCAAGGATCAAGTGAGCTAATGCATGTAAAGCACTCAGTATGTATTTTGAGGGACTTGGGGAGGAGGCAGGATGATTCTCCTTGGGCATACACATAGTAGGTGCTCAGTAAATACCACCTGTTACTGTTATAGTTACTGAGCTCCTACCTGTGTCTGTTACTGTTTCAGGTTCAGGCATTGAGGGGAGAATATAGAAGGTGGACTTTCTAGAGGGAGTCTCAGAGCTCAAGCATGGAATCTGAATTAGTGACTCACACCTGAGGATTCAAAATAGTAACAGGTGTCCAGATGCATTAATTCTGTTCCATCCTGTCAGTATCTAGAAATATCTGGTGCTGGCTCCCGAGCTTCTAGGACGAGGCCCCTCCAGGATCCCTGTGACCTGCAGAGAATGCGCTCCCCCCTGCCCCGGAAGGCCAGAGAACATCTCAGCCTTCCTCTCCCCATCCAGGCAGGTGCTGACAAAGCCCAGGTCAACAATAACCAACAAAATAAGAGTCAAACTCTTACTTCTTATTTAAGCCCCAACATTAAATTGTAATTTTCATTTGCTCACCCGCATCAATGATGTACAGCAGAGAGCGTGGAAGCCCTCAGGCCAGGAGCGGAGTGCCCAGCAGACACACCATGTGAGGTGGGGGTCAGTCTCTGCTAAAGACCCAGATGCCTGGCTTCTCCTGGCTTCCCGGTCCCTTAACCACTTAGTCCTCCGGCTCTTTCAGAGATTCCAGCTGCTTCCACAGACCCCCCTAGAGTCAGTCCCAAGCAGGGGTTAGAAGCATGGGCTTTGAAGACCAGCTTAGCTGAATCTGAGTCCCAGCTCCCATATGGTGTGGCCTTCTCCCTTCCGTGCCTCAGCATCTTCATCCATTAAATGGACGGTAACACCACCTCCTCAAAGCTGCGATTAAATGAGATAATACATGTCCAACACTTAACACAGTGCCCAACACAGAGTTAGTGCTCAGTAGTCATTTATTATTAATGATAATAACTCTTCCTACCAGCCCAACAGGAGAAATGTTATCCCATTTTACAGGTGGTAGAAAATCAGAGCATTACTATAAAGGAAAGGGATCTATCACACAGACTCTTACCTTAGAATCACACGCAAACCTTGTGGATGGAGTCTAGCCAAACCCCTATGTGCAAGTCTCCCTGAGGATCTTCACAGCCTCACAGATCCATGGTCATATACTGGATGCCTTTCCTGATGGGGAGCTCAGTGTCTCATAACGTAGCCCATTTTGAGAATTTAGAGCTTTCTGAGACTGAGCCCCCTTGAAATGTCCACCTCTCACCCCTGATCCACCCCTACCTGTAGAATACGTGCAGCTCAGAATGCATCTATTCCTGTCAACACAATAGCTAGAAGGGTCTTTAGCTGGATGTAGAGTGTTCTTAAGTGTGTCCCCCTGAGTCTGCTCCTCTCTCTTGACTAAATGTACCCCACACCCCTCCCCACCTGCAGCCTCCACCTTGTCCTGAATCAGGAATTTATCTCCTAATCATCTTTCAAGTCTGTTCTTTTGTCCCCATCTCTAGCTCCCCGCTGGACCCGGGCGCCAGCACCTACCCCAGACCCTGTACCAGCCTGAGCAGCCACCACAGCGAGCAGCCTGCTCCCCCATTGACAGCTGCTGGGGTTCTTCCTGCCCTTCCTTCTCCATATGCCTCTGCTCCCCTCCTTCTCCATGCAACCCGACTGTTACTGCTCCCCTGGGCTCTGTGCCCCACTCCTGGCTCCCCCTTCATTCTGACCCCCTGGTTCCATGCTTCCCCCCACGACTGTGCCTCCCTGACTCTCCATGACCCCCTTCTCTGTGCTTCCCTCGGTGATGGTGAACACCGCAGCTCCCCACTCCCCCGGCTCCCTGGGCCTCCTTCCTACCTGTGTCTCCACCCATTCTTCCTGCTCCTCTTTGCTCCCTATGCACCCCCTCAGATCTGCACACAAGGCCTCCAGAGGGAGACCCAGGCCTCAGAGAGCATTAAAGGGCACCCCCCACCCCTTTCCATCCTAAGCTGATTCCTTTTCTCCCCACATCTCATCCCTTCTGCTTCCTCTTCAGGGGTGCTGATCCTGAGATCTTCGGAGCACCCGCCTCCTTTCGGTTGCCCATAAGCCTTCAGTTTCTTCCAGAATCCTGCCATATCAAACACACCCACCCCATCTTCCAGAACCACCATGCCCCACCCTCCCTGGAGCCCAGGACCCAGTGGTGAAAGAAAGCGGTTTTCAAAGTGTGTTCCACAGAACCTTAGTTTCCAGGTTTATTCTCTGAAGGAAAAAGCTCTGTGGCCTAAATGCATTTGGGAAAAACTGGGCTAAGCTGAGTTGAAGGGGACTCTTTCTATAGCTCCTATCTGAGCGTCCATTCTGTACATACACAGGCAGAAAGTGTGTGCAGACTTGATCACAGGTCCTGCCTGTTCATGGCCAGGGGGCTGCGCAGCATGCTTTGGGAAGCACTGGTTTCTGGTTGGAAGCCTGAGCCCTGGAATGAGAAGACCCTGGGCTGCCTCTGCCGTTAACTGGTCCTCTCAGTTGGCCAAGTGATTTGGCCTCTCTGAACCTCAGTTTCTTCCTCTGTAGAATGGGGGCTGTAACAGTGCTCATCTCTCGGCATTGGGGGAGATTCGAAAGCTAAGGCACTGAACACTGAATAAGGGTTCAGTGTCCAAAAGCTCTGACCATTCTTTGTAGAGAGCTTGGACAGAGAAGTTCTTGATAACCAGTGGATGTTGTCACCACTAGCTTGGATAGCTTGTGGAAGCTCAGCCTCGAGAGGCCCCCGAATTTCCCACTTTTAACCACTTGACAGACGAGAGCTAAGTGGCTAGAACAGGCTTTTGCCTCTCCCTTGACTTAACTGGTTCTGCACCTGTTATTTTCATACTCAGGGGACCAAACACATTTTCACCCCTCGTATTACAGCGGGTGGTGTAAATGCCACGTGCTCCATCAGATGCTGAGCTATTTCTGATGGTGACCTTCTTGGTGTCTGTAGCTGGCCGCCACCTCCTCCTCCTCCTCCTTCTCCAGATGGCCTTCAAAGATCTGCCTGTCACAAGCCAAATCTGTCATTCTGGACACTTTCTCCCGCCCTTCTGTGTGGTAGGGCCCAGCCATGAGGCAGAGACACATGGCCTTTTATTTGTGCCAAGCTCACCTGTTTGGGCACATGGGTGAAATGCACTAGAGTTGCAGACTTTGGAGAACACATCCTGAGTGATTGGAAGAAGATTTAATTGACTGCTTTATCAGAAAGCTTTTTGCTAACTTCTGTGGAACCCTTTGCCACATGTTAGCTCATTCCTACCCAGCAGCTTCTTGGCAGATGGAGATTATTCTTCCCACTTGATGGATGAACAAACTGAGACCAAAAGGTGCTTAATGACATTCAGCCCAGCACTGGATCAGGCTCTATGCCATTAGGAATTTTGACCTGGCTGTTCTAGAAATTGACAAGGTCATTGCTCTAAAATAAGACTGAACAAGGCAGGGCATCCCCATGGCTACTGTCTTCAAGTTGTATGGGAAGCCCTAAACTTGAACTGGTTAAAATTGAGGGCTGTTACAGGGTGTCTTTAGATCTCTGCTTTTGACAATATTGTCTAGCCATTAGATGAGGCTCTGAAGTAGAGATCAGCAAACTTTTGCTATAAAGCACCAGATAGTAAACATTTTTTATTTTATTTTAAGTAATCTCTACCCTCAACATGGGGTTCAAACTCATGACCCTGAGATCTACTGACTCTACTGATTGAGCCAGCCAAGCCTCCCAAATATTTTTTATTTTACAGCCAGAGTCTTAGTCACAACAATGCAACTCGGCCATTATAGCATGAAAGCAACCATAGACAATAAATAAAAGAGTAGCTTCAACTGTAATCCAATAAAACTTTATTTACACAAACAGATGAAGGCAGATTTGGCCTAAGGACCATAGTTTGCCAGCCCTTGATTTAGACCATCACTGTCCAGTAGAAATGTAATGCAAGCCACATATGTAATTTAAATTTTTCTAATAGCTACATTAAAAAGTAAAGAGAAACAGGTGAACTTAATTTTAATAATATGTTTTACTGAACCCAGTATGCACAATGTCATCATTTTAACATAAAATCAATATAAAAAATTAGATATTTTACAACCCTTTTTTCATCCTAAGACCTGGAAATCCCTTATTTCACACGTAGAGCCCATATGAATGTGGAATAGTCACATGTCAAAATGCTCAGTGGCTACTGTACTGGACAGTGTAGCTCCAATGGGCAGACAACTAGTATAAGGAGACAGTCACACAGCTAAACAGTACTCCCTTACAAACTGATAAGCACCGTGAGCAGAAAGCAGAGGTTACTACCATAGGCAGGGACAGGGAAACATTAAAGGAATCTTCTGGCACTTGCCCCACCCCTGCCAGAGTTCCTTGTTAGAAGTCAATGGAACATTCTTATGCTTTTCCCCAAACTCCATTCACCACACGTGCTCAGCATGGATGACTGTAAAATGAAGCATTCAGACTTTGCTGGCTGATCTTTGATAATTTTCCATCTAGGGATCAGGAGATGAATTGCTTTCATTTCTCGTGGCTTTTCTTGGGCCCCAGATCAGCAACAGAGCAGTCCGTGACCTGGCACAGCCATAGATGATGTTATGAGACTGCACTTGGGCTCTGAGCGACTATTCCCACTCACCGGGAGAAAGGGGCTAGCTCTGGATTCAGAGCAGGAATTTGAGCGCTCTGCCATTTACCTCCTGGGTAAATCTTTGGCAAGTTATTCAGTTTCACTGATCCTCGGTTTCCTCATCTGCATAATGGGGATAATGACAGCATCTACCTTCAATGATTGGTGTTTCTGTAGGGAGAGATGATCGTGGATAGTAAGAGCATCTGGGATGTGGGAAATGCTGAATATTATCATTGTGTTACTATTTTATTAGCCCATCAGAATGCCCCTGCAAACTCGGAATTCATTGCTCCCTCCTCACATTAAAGACCCCAGTGTTTGCATCACCTTCTCTCTTGTTATGTCCCCTTGGGTGTAGCTGGGTCTCCCACTTAGCTCTGAGTGCCTGGAACAGAAACTGTGTCTTGTCCATGTCAGCAAGAACAAAAATCTACCTGCACTTGGCAGATTTTCTATCTTTCATAGATTCTGGAACATTCATGTTTACTGTTGCCTTTTTTTTTTTCTGGGAGACAATCCCTAATGTTCCACCCACCAAACTGGGTCAGCCTCTCCCCATTTAACAGGCTCTCAAAGCCCCCCTGTACATTTCCTTTGCAGCATTTAGCACTTGTAATTCATGAGTTATCTGGAGAATCTGCCTTGATGTCAATCTCCCCACTGGACTGGGAGTCCCATGCGGGTAGGGCTCAAGTCTGCATTATTCATCACTGAGTTTTCAGCCCACAGTGCTTGGCACATAGCAGGTGCTCAGGAGATGTTTGTTGAATGAATGTGAGTGAGACTGTCATTCACTCTGGAATTTAAAAAACCAGAGACGAGGGGCTCCTGGGTGACTCAGTTGGTTGAGCATCTGACTTCAGCTCAGGGCATGATCTCAGAGTTAGTGAGCTCAAGCTCCACATCAGGCTCCATGCTGACAGCTCAGAGCCTGGAGCCTGCTTTGGATTCTGTCTATNACTCAGATCATGATCTCACGGTTTGTGAGTTCAAGCTTCACATGGGGCTTGCTCCTGTGAGTGCAGAGCTCGCTCAGGATCCTCCGTCCCCTACTCTGTTCCCCTCCCCTGCTTGCACTCTCTCTCTCTCAAAAATAAACATTTAAAAAATACACTTATAAAAAATAATAAAACAAAATCATTTACTCAACATCTACCATACATTTCCCTCTACCTGTTAAATAATGAATTCTCTGTGGACCTTGTAAAACCTTCAAGCTCTGCCATCCAATAGAAATATAATGTGATCTGTGGATGTACTTTTGCATGTGTAGTACCTTCCCTGAAAAACAAGTAAAAGGAAACAGGTGAAATTAATTTTAATAAAAAATTGTATTTGATCCGGCATATCCAAAATGTTATCACTTCAACATGTAATCAATATAAAAAATGCCGATGAGCTGTTGTACATTCTTTTTTTTTTTTTTTATTCTGTACAAGTCTTTGAAACCTTGTATGTATTTTGCACTCACACCACATCTCAATTTGGACTTGGCCACGTTTCAAGTGCTCAGTAGCCACATGTGACTCTGCCTGCCATACTGGAAGCTTTAGAGGAACCGCTGTTTTTGATTCTTCTTCCCATTGTGCACCACGGGTGGAGGCGGGGCCTTTCTCAGGTGGTTTTCATAGCAAACCAGATAAGTGCCCCTGAGGTTTATCAGCTGGCACTGGACAGAACCTGTCCCCACCACAGGCAAGAAGGAAGGGGTCGGTCATACCAAGAGGTGACATATATGCGACTTAATGCATCCCATGAGTTTCACAAAGGACTTTACATGTGGTAAGTCACTTGATCCTCCAGCAAGGGAGGGTGTGATGTTATTATCCTCATTTTACCAAGAGCGTAAGGATTGAAATGACCTGTGTGCTCAAGGACACAAAGATGGTAAGTAGTGGAGCTGGAATTTGAACCCAGGTGGCCTCACCACAAGGTTTGTGCCTTAGTTGGCCACTTCTATGAATGAACTGTCTCAGAATTGGCCCCTCACATTTCCAGGATGGCATCACAGGCAGGACCTAGAGTTGGTGCAACCCACTTAGATTTGTTCATTCAGCAAATTCTGTTGAGTACCTTCTGTGCACCAGACAACGTACTCACAGAGCTCACATCAAGAGAAGGAATTTGATAACAGACACTCTTCCAAATGGCATCACTGGGATTTGGAAGAAATGCGCATCTTTGAAAGAGGGTGATTGACAAGTAGATACTCCCAGTAGATTCATCATTGAAGAAGTCGGCACCAGAGGAAGAGGTATATCAGTATCAGAGAATAAGGATGTTCCAGTCCAAAGGGGGACATCCAGGCCTAAGAATTCCCAAGGATGTAGGGATGGTGGCCTGTGGGTAAGGAGCTTGCTCTAGCCATGTGCTGGGATGGCCCAGGAGTATGTCAAGGGGACTCGCTACCAAGAGCCAGCATCAAGGCGGCTGTGAGGCCAGAGCTCAGAATTCGTAGCCAGGAACAGAGAGTGATGAGATGGCATTATGTCCCAGAAATGTCTCGCTCAAACTCACCTTCTGGAATCTCACCAGCAGAGTGAAGAAGTCTGTGAGCAAGAGAACAAATGCATGAATGTAACTCTCCACCACTGGTTTGTTTAGCCATTTGTGTTTTCATCAGTCAGGAAGCATGTGCTGAGCTCTCCGACATCTTATGAGAACTTCAACAAGTTCTCTTTAATTCTCAGTGGCAAGGAATGTTCCCCAGATGTGTCCCACTTTCCCCCAGAACATGTGTCATATTTGAATCTCCAACATTACCCTTTAATAACAGTGATAATAATGATAGCTGTTAATAAACTACGTCTGTTCCAGGCCCTGTGCTAAGCACTTAACATGTAGCTTCATTCAGTTCCCATAAGAGGCCTAGGAGTAGGTTCTATTTTTCCCCCATTTTCCAGATGAGGAAACTAAGGATCAGAGTGGGTCAATGATGTGCCCAAGGTCATATAGCTGGGATCCAGTAGAGCCAGGATTTGAATGTGGACTTTCTTTTTTTATTATTTTAAGTTTATTTATTTATTTTGAGAAAGAGAGAGAGAGCACATGCTGGGGAGGTGCAGAGAAACAGAGAGAGAGAATCCCAAGCAGGCTCCATGCCAT
This sequence comes from Crocuta crocuta, assembly GCF_008692635.1. Classification (NCBI taxonomy): domain Eukaryota; kingdom Metazoa; phylum Chordata; class Mammalia; order Carnivora; family Hyaenidae; genus Crocuta; species Crocuta crocuta. Next base: position 5,369,138 of record NW_027533280.1, read on the forward strand.
CAGCGCAGAGCCCAATGTGGGGCTCGAACTCACATACTGTGAGATCATGATCTGAGGTGAGATCAAGAGTCAGACGCTTAACTGACTGTGCCACCCAGGCACCCCTGAACCTGGACTTCCTAATCTCCATACTTTTGACCTTCATTTCCCCTCTTCCTCCCCTATCCCATGTTTGCACATATAGAAAATGATCGTATTTTCTTCTAGACTCAAATGCCATGGTTACACATGACTCTTTCTCTTGTTTCCAAAGGTGGTGGCCCTTAGTAAGAGAAGTCAGGAGGCCGAGGCAGCTTTCCTGAGCGTTTACAAGCAATTAATTGAAGCACCAGGTAAGAAACACTTGGCTTCCACTAACTGAATAATTCATAACAAGGAACAGCTAGCCGTTAGGTCATTACACAGGGGCCTCCCCTCAGTGGGATCTAGGGACAGGCCAGATTCCTGGGTTAGGCTAGCCCTTCCACAAGTGAGGCTTGTAGGGTTGAGAGGGTCCCCAGTCTGGTGTGACATGTCCCCACACACTCCTCCATCTTCCCCTACTACCTTCCAGTCATTAGCCAAGGAGCTAGATCTCCCCCCGGACCTTCCTGGGGAGCCACGTGTCTTGACTGCCAGAACCCGCATCCCATTGCCACAAAGGACAGATGGTGCCCAGGGCTCTCTGCCAGAGGGTGCCAGAGGAAAGACCTCCAAATGTTTCCCCAATCTCAAAAACTTGGTGTTCAGGGAAAGCCAAACCCAAGAGAACACATATTTGTGTGACTCTATTACGTAAAATATGAAGAAGGGAAGCAACCCAAGTGTGCATCAGCAGATGACTAGATAAAGACACTGTGGTCCATCCATACCATAGAATACAGTTTAGCCATAAAAAGGAGTAAAGCCCTAGCACCTGCTACACCATGGATGACCCTCAAAAACATGATGTTCAGTGAAAGAAGTCAGACACAAACATCGCCTAATGTGAGATTCCACGTATATGGAATGTCTCAAATAGGCAAAGCTGTTAGAGACAGATATCAGATTGGTGATCACCAGGGGCTGGGGTGGGGGAAGTGACTGTGAGTATGGGGTCTCCTTTTGGGGGGATAGAAATGTTCCAGAACTAGATAGAGGTGATGGTTGCACAGCATCGTGAATGGGCCAGATGCCCACTGAGTTGTTCACCTTAAAATGGTAAATTATATGTTCTAGAAAATTCACTTTAACTAAAAAGATTAACCTGTACTGTTAGAAGTCGAAAGAGTGATTTCTGTTGGAGCTCCCATCAGGGGCCTCTCGGGACCAGAGATGCTGTTTCTTGATCTCGGTGTCGATCACAGAGCAGTGAGCAATTTAAGAACATTCAGCTGTACACCTAAGATATACAGATACATTTCTGTGAGAAGTTTCCCTTTTCCAAAATGGCCCATCCTGTGCCACCTTCTCATTTCTTGACTGAGAAAAGGGAGCCAGGAAGTGTATGATTGGCTTAACAACGGTGAGGCTGGGAGAGGACCCTCTGTACTAACTCCCTCCACCCAGACAGCCCCCCCGGCCTTTCCACACAGCCCCAGGAATCAGTACTACCGGGTGACCAGGGCTGGGGTTTATGAAGAGGAAAATGAAATCCCAACTAAGCCAAGCCATAGATAAGGCAAACTCATTTCTACTCGAGGTCAAGGTCGTTTGTGGAATCGGTGTTTGTGGGTGGGAGGGTCCCTCACTCCGTCTGTTGTGGGCAACCGCAGTGGCTTGAATAGTGTCCTCCTAACATTCATGTCCACCCTGAACCTCCCAGTGCTATCATATTTGGAAGCAGGATTTCTACGGATATAATTAGTTAAGGATCTTGAGATGAGACCATCTGGATATAGGGTGGACCTTAAATCCAATAACTAGTGTCCATAGGAGGAGGAGAAGACACAGAGAGACAAGGGAAGAAGGCCATGCGTAGACAGAGGCACAGAAGCCCAGGAATGCTTGAGGCCACTAGGAACTGGAAGAGGCTAGAAGGATCCGCCCTATGCCCCTTCAGTGGGAGCAGGGCCCCGCTGACACCTCGATTTCAGACTTCTGGCCTCCAGAACTGTGAGAGAGTAAATATCTGCTGCTTCCAGTCACCCAACTGGTGGCACTTTGTTACGGCAGCCCTAGGCAACTGACACAGCAGCACTGACTTGAGGCTCCTCCTCACGTTCCGTGGGCTTGGAGAAGAGGGAAGCCCTCCAGCCTGTTTACTCAAAGTGTGGTCCCGCTGCATGCCAGTTAGAAATGCAGCACCTGAGGCCCCAGCCAGCATCTGTGTTTTCACAAGCTCCCCGAGCCCTGTGAGCACACCAGAGTTCAAAAAGCCCTCTCACCCTGGGGCGCCTGAATGGCTCAGTCAGTTAGGCATCTGACTCGTTACTTTGGCTCAGGTCATGATCTCACGGTTGTGGGATCAAGCCCCGCATCTGGCTCTGCGCTGAGCACTGAGCTTGCGGCCCACTTAAGATTCTCTCCCCCTCTCTCTGCCCCTCCCCTGCTTGTGCTCTCTCCCTCCCCCCCCAAGTTAGATAGATAGATAGATAGATAGATAGATAGATAGATAGATAGATAGATAGATAGCACTTACCTGGAATAGAGATTGTTCTGTCCTCTGCGTGTTACAAGCCCCCAGGGAACAGCCCAGCCAGTCCCCTTCGCTAGGGTACAGAGGTTGAGTCTGATGCCCTCAGAGCAGTGAGGCTCAGGTCTCAGCACATTCAACAAATATTTCCAGAATGTCTGTTCCATGTCACAACTTGACTACACAGGGGAGGCTGTGTTCATTTCCTGAGGCTACTGTAACAAGTGGGGGACTTCAAACAATAGTTATTTGTTGTCTCACAGTTTTGGAGGCCAGAAATCTGAAATGAAGGGGTCTGTGGAGCCTTGCTCCCTCTGGGGAGGGCTCTTCCTTACCTCTTCCAGCTTNGATTGTTCTGTCCTCTGCGTGTTACAAGCCCCCAGGGAACAGCCCAGTCCCCTTCGCTGGGGTACAGAGGTTGAGTCTGATGCCCTCAGAGCAGTGAGGCTCAGGTCTCAGCACATTCAACAAATATTTCCAGAATGTCTGTTCCATGTCACAACTTGACTACACAGGGGAGGCTGTGTTCATTTCCTGAGGCTACTGTAACAAGTGGGGGACTTCAAACAATAGTTATTTGTTGTCTCACAGTTTTGGAGGCCAGAAATCTGAAATGAAGGGGTCTGTGGAGCCTTGCTCCCTCTGGGGAGGGCTCTTCCTTACCTCTTCCAGCTTCTTGTAGCTCCAGGTGTCCCTTGGCTTGTGGCCACGTCACTCCAGTCTGTGCCTGTCTTCACATGGCCGCTCTGTGTGTCTGCGTCCCACATCTCCAGCTCCTTTCTCTTATGGGGACACTAGTCATTGGATTTAGGGCCCACCCAGGTAATCCAGGATCATCTTCTACCAAGATCCTGAATTTAATTACATCTGCAAAGATCCTTTTCCCAAATAAAGTCACATTCACAGGCTCCAGGCTTTAGGACGTAGATATATGTTGGGGGCCACCATTCAGTCCACTGCAGAGGCAAGTGCAAACTCCTCTCTCCTGGCCCGGGTCCTGCCCTCTGGTCCCACACTCCCAGGAGGGCAGAATGCTGTGTGGGTCTTCTCAGTGAGGCTGTTTCTGCAGCCCCAGCATCTGTCACCCTCACTGAGGACCACACCAGGCATGTGGCTGAAAGGCCCCATTCCTGTCAGGTGCTTTGCTTATGTCTCTCATCAGCAGTATCTAGGGAGAAAAAATGGGAAAATAAATCCTCTTAATTCCCATCATTTTTCAATCCTTAAGGTCCCACAGGCTCAGTGACAAATGACCTTGGAGAGTGACCCACAGTAGACCGCCAGGAGTCCCCACACAAGGCTCCTCCTCTGGGCCTCATATACTTCCCCCATAGCATCAGGGGCAGCACTGAGACAGGCTTGTGTTTCCAGGCTCCGGGCTAGACTCGGGGTGGGTCCTACCTAGACACCTTACCCACTGGGTGACTGCAGACTAACTTACCTTCCAAGCCTCAGCCTCCTCTCGTATAAATTGGAGACTGAGCTACTCTCGTCATTATGTATGTGTCTGGCTTCCCTCAAAGTGAAATTCTCTAAGCCTGGGACTGAGTCATACTGAATTTGTATACCCAGAATCTGGTACCCAGTAAGTAACTAGTAATTGTTGAATGAATTAGAAATAAGAGTCAGATACAGAAATGGGGGAGTGGGGAGAGGTATTTGAATGTAAAGGTGTCTTTTCAGCCCTCTGCCTGTCACACATTTACTCCAGTAGCATTTAAGCGGCTGCTGGATACCTGGCACTTGCTAGGCACTGCAGACCTAGCCATGGGTCTGCAGGTGCAAATCCGGCCCTTGGGGAGCTTGCGTTCTGGTGACAGAGGTGACCAGATCATTGCTCGAATGAGCTTTGCCAGTGAAAAAGCTCAGGAAGCACCGAGGGCGCGGAGAGGCTATGGCCCTTGCTTGTAAAAGAGTCATTAGTCCTGGGGTTTACTATGAAAGCCTCGGCTTTCTGGAGATAGGGCTGTTTACACAATCACAGGGCCACAGTGCCAGCCAGGGCTGTGAGAGCTCCCAGGACTGGGGTGAAGCTTTCCAGAAGGTCCTTATGCTCTCTAGGCCCTCTCCCCAAAGGGTCGTTCCAAGTCTGGTGCTGACTCCATGCATCTGATTTCCCAACTCTGCTCCCCAGAAATGGGGAGGCGGGGGAGACGTACGTCCCTAGCTGTCACTGAGTTGGAGAAAAGGAGCCTTAACTGATGGAGACATACCGCTCGAACGGCCCCTTTAGGGGCTCTAATTCATTTTCGAGACATTTAAGAATAACAAAATGTTTTAATGATTTCTTAGGGGAATTAGGAAGACATATTTTTGTTCTCATTAAATTTTATCCTCAGACACAAAAACCAAATGTCAGATGTGTTTTTGGTGCTCGGAGCTTCCCTGCTCGCCGTCCTCCCCACACATGCCGCTCCAACCCCCTCCAGAAAAATAACACTCCTAGAAAATTTGCCAGGATGCACACTCTCCTGTTTTTATATTTCTTGACAGGCAAATTATTTGTCGGAATACTTTCCACCCCCCTCCAAAGCCACACAAGTCCTGATTCAACATTTTTGTTTTGAATGACTGCTGCCAACACAAATCTTTGGCAGAGAGTACGATGCGGCGTGATTGCTCAGCAAGTATTTTGATAAGTGTGCAGCCTGTATGTCTGTAATTACGAAAGAAAACCGTAAATCTTTTGGATATTGTTCACACAGATGTGGCGTGAAGTGAGAAAAAAAGCAGTAAAACGTGTTAAAAGCATAATTAATGTCATTGTTGTGGAGGATGATTTGATTTAAACCTTTCTGACTTCTGTATCGGTGGCGGCTGATTTCTTTATCGCGCTCACAGTCACTATGTACCGACCTGAGCTTCACAAAGCTAACTTGTTAACTGAGTGATTAGTTAAGAGGAAAAGGGGGAAGGAAGGAAGGAAGGAAGGAAGAAATGGAAAAAAGGAAACAAGGAGAGAGCAAGTAAGAGGGCAGGCAGAGGAACACTGCTGAGGAGATAAGGAGAGAGAGGGAGCACCCCAAAATGGTTTTTCCGCTGTATTTTGGTTCTTAAAAGTCCAGTGCAGGAGGTGGCAGCTCCCTACAGGCATTTCTGTTCCCACTAATTCTCTGGTCAGCATAGGTCCCCGAGCTGCAGGGTCAGACACCGCTGGGTGGGACTCCCAGCTCGGTGGTTTTGAGCTGTGTGACCTTGGGCAAGGGCCCAAACCTCTCTGAGCTCTGACTTCTGTGTCTTTAGCAGAGAGATAACACCAAAACCTGCTCACCATTTGACATAGATTCGCTGTGCTAGGCCTGAAAGCATTTGGCAGGGTTTAATAACCAGCCCGCTGCAAAGCTGACATCAGAATGTAAGTTAAATGGATCACAGGTGTTTGCTGATAATCTCAAGGCTCTGTCATTTATCGAGGACATGGGGTAAGCAGTTTAGGCTGCAGGGTTACTAAGTTAGGAATAGGAAAATGCTTTACGTTGTTTACGGTCTAAAAAAATTTCCCCCAGTTATAAAAGTCACATATGCACACTGCCAACTTCAGGAAGTACAGAAAAGTAGAAAGAAGGCAGGCAAACTACCTACTGGAGAAGCAGTGGGAACACATTTTCTTTCTGATCTTTTCCCTGTGTATTTTTTCAAAATAGTCGTTCATCTGCTTGTACCATTTTGAATTGTCCTTCCTTTTACCCAACATGAGCATTCGTATTTCCCTATGTGATTCAAAGTCCCGGGTGACTTTGGTTTAGCGTGTGTAATGGTCTCTTGTGTGACTGTGCTGTATTTTACTGGACCCCCTCTCCAAAAATGGGCATTTAGGGTGCTCAGGAATGCACAGCTTATTGGTACTGTGCTGTAGTTCTGAGGACAAGGAAGAAAACTTGGGAAGGAAAATGTATTGTAGCCATGCATTGACCACAAACCCAGAATCAGTGATCAGAAAGAATAAGAATTTTTTTCTCCTTATTGATTTATTTTGTGTGCATTTATTTATGAGTTACACCAAATATCTTTTCACATGTTATGAACCACTCATATTCTTTTGTGATTCACCCATTCATGTACATGCAGCCCATTTCTCTTCTATCAGATCATTTTCTTACTGATTTGTAGACACTGTATATTAGGGATAATAACCTTTGTCCTAGTAAACATCTCTCATATCTTCCTCCCCTAGTTTGCCTTTTGTTTATAATACCTCTTGTATATGATACATAGCAGGTATTCAAAATATATTTGCAGAAAGTAGGGAATCTTACCAACCTTTGCTTTATGGCTTCTGGATTTCATGTCATACTTTTAAAACCCTTTCTTGCTTAAAGGTTATAGTGGGTTTTTTTAGTACTTCTGTGATCTTAATTTTTAAAAATATGGATCTGAACCATCTGAAATAGATGTTGATGGAAATAGCGAAGGAGGTTAAGATTTTAACTGTGTATTTGTCCTAAATGACTAGTTCTACCGCCATCTAGTGGATAAGCCACCTTCACAAATACAGGAAATAAGGATTTTAGTATAATGAGAAACTGTTTTTTCTGCTTGCTCTCACTCCCTTCCCTTTCTCCCTGAATATGCCTCTGTTGACTTGATCCTGTAGGGAATAAGGCCAGATTTTCCCTAGGATGATAGTTAACTTTAGAAGGTATTACCCCACCATCTCTTGCCACACCTTGGCCCTTGCCACTTCCTCTGTCAGAAGTGACCTCTCCCCGTGGCCACCTGCCTGACTTTCATGATTCCTGGTAACCAAGGGCTAGAGGAAGATTAAATGAAAGCATCTGGCATGATGCTGGTACCCAGTAGGTGCTCACTATGTGACTCTTCCCTTTCAGAAGGAAAGACAGGTGTATCAGCTGTGGCTTTTCACCAGTTTATTCTCTGAGCACCTTGTAGTGCTGAGCCCTGTGGGAATTCAAGCTTGAAGCCTCCTCTGCCCTCAGAAACTTGAAGTCTGGCAGGGACAACATAACCCAAAGGCAGCTGGCCAGAACACCCAGCAGCAAAAGGGCTCCGAAGCAAGACCACCAGAGAAGACACTTCTTGAACTTGGTTCTAAAGCATAAGCTACCATCCTTGCGGGGCTGTCTCTGGAATGCTTCTTGTGTGTCAGGCAGTGAGCCCAGCCCCTGACAGAAACAAGTTCATGATCCCCAAAGCCCCCTCGGCAATAGATACCACCATCCTGTCCCATTGTGTAGCTGAGAAAACATAGGCTCAGAGATATCAAGTCACTTACCCAAGGTCACAAAGCAGAGAGGTGGTACAGCCTGAATCTTGACCCTTGGCTCCTAACCCAGATGAGGTTTAATTTAAAAATTGTTGGGGTGCCTACATGGTTCAGTCGGTTGGGCATCTGATTCTTGATTTCGGCTCAGGTCATGATCTTAGGGTCATGGGAGCAAGCCCTGCATCAGGCTCTGCATTGAGTATGGAGCCTGCTGAAGATTCTCTGTCTCTTGCTGCCCCTCTCCCCTGCTCATGCGTGCTCTCTCTCTCTCTCTCTCTCTCACTCTCTCTAAAATATAAATAATAAAAATGGAAAAGATTTGGACAAAACCATTGGAGATGTGACCTCCAAAGAGAGTGACAAACAGCCAGTGCTTTCATTGCCACTAGATTCAGAGGTTCTAGGCTAAGAGGATGAGCCCTTTGCAGAAATGCAATGTGTTACCCAAAAGAACAAGTTAACCCCCACTGGCCGAGAACTCCTCGTTCTCCTGGCCCAGGGCTCCAAATCCTGGTACTTTCATTGAGGGGAAACAGAGTCACAGACTCCAAATTCAGGGAACAGATTGATGTGAGGAGGAGCACTAGCAGGACTCCAGGCTCAAGGACTCACCTACAGAGCAGGGCCAACCGCCCGTTCCGTGCTTCCCATCTCATACTGCACTGGATCTTCCGTTTCCTCATTTGTACAATGTGGATAGTGCTCTTACCTAATCATAGGCCAATAGGTGGGGTCAGTGAGGATGGAGAACACGTAGCACGGTGCCTGGCACAGAGTAGTAGCCCCATGCATTCATCGAGTGCCTACTGTTTGCCAGGTACTCCACTCACCACCAGGAGCACAGTGTTAAGCAAAACATACTATCCCTGGGAGGAGGTGGGTGCAAAAAACAAAAACAAACAAAAATACACACTATCCCTGCCTGTCTAGAACTTCCTGTGAAATTCAGTATATGGGAACTTTATTCTAATGGACGTGGCTTTGAGTCCTAGCTCTGCTGCTCCCTGGCTGGGTGACCTTGAGTAACTGATTCTGCCTCCCAGCCTGCTTCCTGTTCTGAGGAACATGCTTACCTCCTGGGGCCTCTGGGAGGATTCAGCACGGTGAAGAGTGTAAAAGTCCTGTGAGTGTCTGGCGCCTAGTAAGTGCTCGGTAATGGTGGTGGTGTTGTGATTACCACCACCCCACCCCACCCGTGCCAAGAAGGAAGACCTTCTCTATCCCCTCTGCCCATGCTTAAGCCAGAAGACCCCCAAAGCAACCGGTGGAGGGAAGAGAGGGTGGGCGGACACATGGCTCACAGCTTCGTGTAAGGGTCCCACGCCCCATCTGCTATGGAAGAGTTAAGATTAAAGGATCAAAGTTAGTCTCGCTGCTGCCGCCAATAGCCTGAGCCTCCCACCCACGCAGGCGCCCAGAGCCCGGGCCCAGATGGGAGAAGGCTTCTGTCTCAAAGATATTTTGGAGGGGCACACGCATACTTCTGCATATATGTGTTTCTAAACAGCCTCTCGGACAGCCTTCGCGGCTCCAGCTCTCCTAAAAAAAGCTCCGAATGCCACTTTCCTTCAGATGGACACAGTGGGAGGAATGAGACAGCTTTTCCTATCTCCCCGGCTCCCCCCACCCCCCATTCCCATAGACACTTCCCGAAAAAACACCCAACAGCATCAGCTAGTGGTGGAAGGTGGAATAGATGATGTTTTAACCATCTTTGACAGTGCCTTTGGAAAGCCTGGCGTGGTATTAAAATATTACAAATCAGTTGGCAGTATTCTCTAAGGGGTTAGATCCAATGTAACCAAAATGAATTAGTCATTTTATTAAGCAGTTTACGCAGAAAGAGCAGGTTGATGGCTGTAAGACAAAGGCGCTCCACTTCCCAACGATGCTCCCTTCCCCCCCACACCTGCACGCGCGACAGGACCTGCCACCTCAGAGGTTCCTATTTGATCTTCCGTGTCTGCCCGGGTGCTCAATTAATCCAAAAGATCTGTTGTAGTCAAACATTTCTGATTTGGGGACCCCTGTTTTGGGCTCTTCCATTCAGGCTGGACCTAAGGCCGTTGGATTCCCAGAGCCACGGCCCTCATCTGTATATCGACTGTCTGTCTGTCGCAGGAGTGAAGCAGGACAGTCCTGCTCACGGCTCTGGGCAGCCGACTGTCTTGGCAGAAAGCTTTCCGGTGGAAATGCTGAGCTGGCAGAAGCTGGGGCTCCCTGGACCCAGAGGAGGAGCTGTGGGCATGTTTTGTCACTTCCCCCAACACCGGGATCTGAGGCTTGCCAGATGCCAGAGAGGAGACACAGGTCACTTTGGAGACTGGACGCTGGGGGGGACCCAGTGCTTCCCCAGGTGGGGTCCCCTGACAGAGGGAGCAGCCTCAGGGTACCTGGCACAGCACTGAAACTTTGAACACACTGCGTGCCAGCTGTCACCTTTCTGCTTCCTTCTAGATGAAGTTTCAGTCAGGTACCAGAGCCTCTGAAACACCTATGGAATGCCCGTGAACCTCCCCTTTTAACCAGGGGAGAGCCAGCCCCGGGCTCACGGTATTGGGTAACAGGATCCAACTAGGATTTAATAACATCAGTTTTCTTGTGTATGTTCCTGTGTTTATTATTTTATTTATTTATTTATTTATTTATCTATCTATCTATCTATCTATTTGTAGTAATCTCTATACCCAGCATGGGGCTTGAACTCATGACCCTGAGATCAAGGGTTGCACACTTTTCTGGCTGAGCCAGCCAGGTGCCCCTCTTTGTGTTTATTTTTATGCTGTAAAGCACCTTCTGTTTATGATACAGGATCCCAATTATACATTTACAATAATGTAACAAGGTATTCCTTTAAAACATTTTTATGTTAAAAAAAACACTGAGGGGTCGCCTGGGTGGCTCAGTCGGTTAAGCGTCCGACTTCGGCTCAGGTCATGATCTCACGGTTCGTGGGTTCGAGCCCCGCGTTGGGCTCTGTGCTGACAGCTGAGAGCCTGGAGCCTGTTTCAGATTCTGTGTCTCCCTCTCTCTGACCCTGCCCTGCTCAAACTGTCTCTCTCTCTCTCTCTCAAAAATAAACAAAACATTAAAAAAAAAAACAAAACACTGAGTCACAGGAGTCCCTGGGTGGTTTAGTCAGTTAAGTATCCAGCTCTTGATTTCGGCTCAGGTCATGATCCCAGGGTCATGGTATCAAGCCGCGCATAGGGCTCCCTGCTGAACATGGAGCCTGCTTGAGATTCTCTCGGGACGCCTGGGTGTCTCAGTTAAGCATCCAGCTTTGGCTCAGGTCATGATCTCGCGGTTCATGGGCTCCAGCCCTGCATCGGCCTCTCTGTTTTGCATCCTCTGTCTCCCTCTATCTCTGCCACTCCTCCCCCCAGAAAAATAAACATTAAAAAAAAAAGATTCTTGGGGCACCTCAGTGGCTCGGTTGTTTAAGTGTCTGACTTCGGCTCAGGTCATGATCTCACCATTTGTTGAGTTCAAGCCCCGCATTGGGCTCTGTGCTGACAGCTCGGAGCCTGGAGCCTGCTTCGGATTCTGTGTCTCCATCTCTCTCTGCTTCTCCTCCACTCATGCTCTCTCTGTTTCTGTCTCTGTCTCTCTCTCTCTCTCAACAATAAACATTGAAAAAAATTCTCTCTCTGCCCCTGTCCCCTGTTCATTCTCTCTCTCAAAAAAAAAAAAAAAATTTTTTTTAATTTAAAAAACCATTGAAAACACTGAGTCACATAAGGACAAATGTCAGGTTGGTAATGTTTTAGGGGCAGGTGGATGCAGCAGTTGTGACATGAGTATGTCAGTGTCTGGCATTGGGGCTGCACTGGGTTCAAATTCAGCTCTGCCTTTTTCTAGCTTGGTGACTTTAGTAGGCCTCAGTTTTTTCATCTAGAAAATGGGGATGTAAACATCCCTCACGTGATTGTTTTGATGATTAAATGAGATGTAAATATATGCAAAGTGCCTGGCATACGTGAATGGTGAAGAAATATCAGTTTCCTAGAGCTTTTGGCTAAAGATATGGGCAGGGGGTCTTGTCTGCCCCGTATTCTAGCTTCCCAGATATGGGTGCCCCACCTGCTCCAGGATTGATGGTAGCTGGAATTTTGGGAACGAAGACCAGAAACTAGTGTTTGGAAGGCCAGAGCCTGCTTTGACCCCACCTACCGCCCTTGGCAGCAGCATGTGGTGAAGCTGGCACCAAAAGTCCCCAGACATTGCCGGCCTCTCTCAGCCCCACACCCTCATCTGTAAAATGGGTCAGTTTTGTGGAGATGGAGCTAAGCTGTGTTTCTGGGAAAGTAAGTGGGGCAGGGGACAGCTGGTCAGAAGGGTCTGCTACCCTCTCTTGGTCTAATGGGGCCTGTATGTCCTGGTGCTCCTCATGTCCTTCAAGGTTCCGTTCAAATGTCAACTCCTTCAAGAAGCCTTCCCTGACCAGCCTGCCTCAGTTATTAGCACCATTTCCCTACCACACATGTCAGGCCACTCTCTGCCCGGACCCTGCCTTATTTTTCTTCACTACTCCCTTACTGCCATTGGTTTCTTTGTCCATCTCTCCTCTCTAGAATGTCAACCCAGGAAGGCAGAAATTCCCTCTTATTTACTGCTCTGTCTCCAGGGCTCAGAATCTTCCCTGGCAGACAGCATATGCTCAGAAAATATTTGGCAGGTGAAGTAATTGTGTCTGACACATAGTAGGTGCTCAGTAAAAATGTACTGGTGAGGGGCGCCTGGGTGGCTCAGTCGGTTAAGCATTCAGCTCCTGACTTCAGTTCCAGTTCTGCTCTGGCAGTGTGAAGCCTGCTTGGGATTCTCTCTCTCTCCCTCTCTCTGCCCCACCCCCCATTCATGTGCTCTGTCTCTCTCAAAATAAATACTCATTCCAAAAAATGTAGTTATGAATTAATGGCTGCATTAGAGACTGTATTCATTTCCTGTTGCTGCTATAACAAATGACCACAAACTTAGAAGCTGAAAACAACCCGCGTTTACTGAGCACCTACTATGTGAAATGCCAGAGCAGGGCCCCAACGGGAAAGGGAAGATTGAGGAATTGAAAGCAAGCTGCCGCCGGTTCCCCACAACTGTCAGGTTCTCTGAGGAACCTCTTCCAAACATTTTAAAGATCTGTTGTCATTGCCCTCTCTTTCAATTTGTGTTTGTAAGAGCAGCCAGTGACATTTAGCTGATGGATCGAATCATGCTGTTGGATAAAGTAAGCAGGAAATCCTTGGATTTGCCAGCCACCACGGCCGAGCATCTTACCTACGTGTAATTTGGCAAGGCTTCCAGTCGTCTGGATGCTAGTCGTTTTTTTCCTCCCTAACTCAACCCCCAGCAGTATAGCTCAGGCCTCTGTGATTTCCCCCAGATGGGGGAGGTGGGAAGAAATGGATTTCCCACACATCGTAAAATCTAAGAATTCCTACTATGCACCAGAGGGGAGCAAATATAGGGTAAAAATGCCCAGGGAAGCATGAGACCATCGTTGCTGTGTGCTTTTCAGACACAGATCCTCCTGAACCTGTAGCCTGATGCCTCGGTGTTTGGGGAGTGAGAGCCCAGGAGCTGCTCCTCCTCCACGGTGGGTGTGTTCCCCGGATGCCGGGTGAAGTGGGCGCAGCAGGAGGGAGTACGCTAGATTTGAGTGAGGACTTCCCTCCTGTGGGATGGGGAGTCTCGACAGCCCCTCGGTCCTTCCTCTCTCGCAGCTGGTATCCAGTCAGTCACCATGTATTATGGGTTGAATTTGTGTGCCCTAAAAAGATATGTAGAGGTCTTAACCTCTGGTACCCGTGAATGTGACCTCATTTAGAAACAAGGTCTTTGCAGATATAATGCAGTTAAGAAGAAGTCATTAGGTGGCCCCTAGTCAAGCATGCTGGTGTCCTTAAAAGAGGAGAGAAAGAGACACAGGAGAAGGCCACGTGATGACAGAGCCAAAACCAAGGAACTCTGAGCCACAGCAGAAGCTGGGAGAAAGGCATGCAACGGATGGAGGGAGCACAGCTCTGTGAACAGACTTGGGACGTCTGTCCTGCAGAGCGTGATGGATTAGTTTTCTGGGGCTGCCTTGCCAGATTACCACAAACCGGGTAGATTAAAGCCATGGAAATGTGCTCTCTCAGTTCTGGAGGCCGGAAGTCCAAAACCAAAGCATCGGCAGGGTCAGTTCTTTCTGGAGACTCTGAGGGGGATTCCGTCCAGTCGTCTCTCCTACTTCTGGTGGTGACAGGCCATCCTGGGCCTGGGGACGCATCACTTCAATCCCTGCCTCCGTCTTCTCCGCGTGTCTCTCCGTGTCACCTCTTCTTACAAGGACACCAGTTACTGGATTACACAACCCTAGTCCAGCTGACCTCATCTTAACTCGAGTTCTTCTGCAAAGACTCCAGTTCAAGGGGCGCCTGGCTGCCTCAGTTGGTAGAGCATGTGACTCCTGATCTCGTTTAAATAAGGTCAAGTTCAAGAGTTCTGGATGGCCATGAATTTGGGGGAGCGCTGTTCAACCTAGTACACTGGTGGGAAGAACTCTAAGTTCTTCCCATCTGCCTCTGGAACCTGAGCACTCGCCCCACTTCTGCCTCCTCTCCTATCGCGCTGCCTGGACCATCACAGTCGCCTCCCCTCTGGCTCCCTCTACAGCTGGCTTTTCACACAGCAGCTTGGACGAGCCTTGGGAAAAGGCAGAATAGAACACATCACTTCCCACTGTCCTTAGGATAAATCCCCATCCATACCCTCTGACTGGGGTAGCAGCTCTACACAGACAAGGTATCACCATGCGCCCCGCAGACGCTCAACAATCTCGTGCCAAGTGAAGCCTCTACATGGATTTGAATGCCCCCCCACCCCTGCCATGAACTCTGCCCACTCCATACTCATCACTGGAAAGTGCCAGCACCATACTATGGGCTTTGTTTCACATCCACAGACTGCAGATTCTAGCAGCAGCTCCACAGGGGAGGCCCTATGGCTGTCCCCATTTCACAGATGGGAAAACCGAGGGTCCAAGAGAAGAATAGTCACGTATTGGTTTGGGTCCTGTGGAAGAGACCAATCCTAAGATGGCATTAGATATGCAAGAGGTAATTGGGGGAGATGCCTGTGAAGGATGAAGGAGAGGAAGAGGAGGAGGCAGGGAGAGCCTTTAGCTGGCAGTGCTGATCTGAACCTGGAGGGGCAGGGAGGAAGGAGGCTCAGTGGAAGGAACCTCAGAGAAAGTCCCAGCCAGGCTGACAGGCAGCCCCAAAGCAAGATGTACTAGTCTGCTCAGACTGCTAGACCAGGTGGCCTAGACAAAAGAAATGTGTTTCTCACAGTTCTGGAGGCTGGAAGTCCAAGATCAAGGTGCCAGCAGAGCCAGTTTCTGGTGAGAGCTCTCACCTCCTGCTTTGCTGTCTTCACCATGGGCTTAGCTCTGTGCACATGCAGAGAGCTCTGGTGCCTTCGTCTCCGCATAAGGACACAGTCTGTGGGATTGGAGCCCCAACCTTATGTCCTCACTTAACCCTAACCGCCTCCTTAAAGGCCCTGTCTCCACGCACAGCCACATCAGGGTTAGGGCTTTCACACATGAGTTTAGGGAAATACAGTTCAGTCCTCAATTCAAGGGTTGCCTGTTCCGGCATCAGCACGAGTGGCCCAGCTCGGCAGCCCCTTTCGGGCCCAGTGGTGGGGAGCTCCCCCCAGCCAGTGTGGCCTCTGAGCTGATGCCACAGCAGATCGGAAGTGCAGCCCATGGTGTGTTACCAGCTCCGTGCAGGAGGTGTCCACGGCTACCACAAGTCATCACTATAAGCGTAAAGGCAACACTCACTCAGTCTGCTGGGTGCCAGGCACTGTCGTGGGGCTTGGCTTGCTCCCGGAGTCTCTGCACAGCCTCTGCAGTAGATCCCATTACCCCCATTTTACTGATGGGAAGACTGAGACACACAGTGCCTAACTGACTTTCTCTGTAGATGTCACAGCAGGGAATTGACCTTCAGCCTGGCCCCCTCTCCCTTTGTCTGAGGGTGCTTTGGGAATTCACAACATTCATCCCTCTTTGTGTCCAGTTAACCTGTGAAGGTGTTTAAAATTACCTTTCTGCCTGTGCATCCCTGCTCTAAGGGATCAGCCCAGGACCAAAAGTGCTCACTTCAGCAGGATCTCCTCCCTCTCTGATTGATACACAGTGTTGATACACATGCAACAGGAATTTGAGCAGAGAGCCCAGAGAGGTCTGGTGCTTTGTTTAAGGTCACACAGCAAGCCAACAGCAAGGCCAAGAACAGAGCCCTCTGGGGCGCCTGGGTGGCTCAGTCAGCTGAGGGTCCCATTCTTGATTTCAGCTCAGGTCTTGATCCCCAGGTCGTGGGATCAAGCCCCACACTGGGCTCTGCAGTGAGTGTGGAGCCTGCTTAAGATTCTCTCTCTCTCTTTCTCTCTCTCTCTCTCTCTCCTCCCCTCCATCCTCCCGTCTCCCCCATTCACATGCACACTTTCTCTCTAAAAAAAAAAAAAAAAAAAAAAAGAAA
>NW_027533280.1:5385548-5440306 GCF_008692635.1 Crocuta crocuta
ACATCATGCCCTCTGCTTTACAAAAAAAAAAAAAAAAAAAAAAAAAGGAAGGAAGGAAGACAAATAGAGCCCTCAGCGTCATGCTCCTGGCTAATAGTAAAAACTTCCCCTGCCCTCTGCCTCAAGGCAGTTTGGCCTGCTACCCTGAGCTCAAATCCCCCCTCTGCCACTTCTGAGCTAGGTGACCTTGGTACATGGCAACTCTTTTCTGGGCCTTTATTTTCTTGTCTAAAAAACGGAGACTAGCAGCATCTACCTTACCAGGCCTCACCTTGGGGAAATGACCCTCTTGCTCCCCCGTGCCTCAGCTTCCCTGTCCAGAATGGGGACATAACAGCGCATCCTCATGGTGCTGTGGTGACGATTGAAGGAGTTCTAATTCATGCAAAGTGCTTTGGTTGTTAAATTCGGTCACAGCCTAATACCGCCTGCCACTTTCTCCCCCAAACTGGGGACCAGAAAGGAAGTGAGGGAAGAGGAGGCCCAAGGGCCTGTCCCAGTCCTGCCCCCAAGTCATTGGCCAGGTTCAGGGAAGTCACAGGACCCCCGCTTTCCCCCTCTGTGCACTGGTGGGAAGTGGTGGACCCTTTCCGTCCCTCCCTGGTATGACTTTCCATGCTGGAATGTTGGGTTCCAGAGTGGAGTGTAGGGGAGGACTATTGGATTCCGGACCTCCCAGGGGCTGCTGAGAGCACATGAGACCGTGCCAGTCCCAAGACTCCACAGAGCATTTACCGTGCAGACAGCCGGCCTCCAGGTCACCACGCCACTGGGTGTGCGTAACAGCAGCAGCCTCGTCACACTTACCAAGCCCAACTATGCACCTTAGCACTGTGCAAATCCATCTATATTCTCTCTTCCCAGACATCACAACCACACCCTACACATGCACCCCCATTTTACAGATGAGAAAATGGAGGCTCGGCAGCTCTGAGAGGTTGACTAACCGTCCAAAGGTATTGGCCAGTTTGGAGCTGGAATTCTCCCTAAAGTAATTCCAAGGAATTAGGAACTGTTGTATTTTCCCACTTTATTAGTGGGGAAACAGGGCTCAAGGCTCCTTGGGATTTGGACCCAGAGCTGGGCTTCAGATTCTGTGAGCTTAACCACTACATTCTACCTTGTACCAGCAAACGAAGGCAAAGAGCCAGGGCCTTAGAATCTGCTGAACATGTGTCGAGCAGAAATCCAGCCAACCTTGGTCCCCTAGTCTCTCCTCTAGGGGCCCACCTGAGTTCAGCTTCTCCTGGACGGGGTGCACAAGGAAGCAAGGAGTGACCCACAGGGCCCCCAAGCAGAGTGAAGTGTCAGTCCCTGGCCCCTGGAAACAGGGTGGGTGATACCATTTATCACCCAAGTGTAATTGGTTGGCTCGGGCGGGCTCGTGGCTAGTAGGCCCCCAAGCCGCGAGCTGGATCTTTTCCATCGTCTTGGAACCAGAGTGAGCCCTCCATGGCCCACTCAGAGCTGCACCCTCCCATGTCTATCTGACTTCCCTGACCTCGGCAAGTGCTCGTCGCCTTTCTCTTCCTTTCTGAAAAACCAGGACACAATAGGAAGCATTTCCTTGAACTTATTAAAAAACCCAGACTTGTAAATTAATTTGTCCGTGTTGTACAAAGGCAGTGCAGATGGACTCATTAGCATGCACACAACAAATAATTATAGATGAATTTTTAGCTGGCCTGCCTAATGCGCTTGCTGGGTTAATTATGTCAATGTATAATTACATCAGCCCAGGGAGACATAATGGCATACCCTGCTGAGCAGGCCCTGCCTAATGACGGGGCGTGGAGGGGGGGGTGGTGCTGCTGACAGAGGAAAGACAGCAGCATTCCCGCGCACCTGCTTACCTCGGCACAAACGCCCATTGTCAGAGCCTCCCGCCACCTAAACAGGGGTGGGAGGGTCCGAGCCAGAGGGATAAAACGCAGAGGCGACCTGGTTCCAGCCGGACCTGAAGGCTCCTATGTATAAGCACTGCCCCGTTTCTTCCGTCAGCGGATGTTTATTGGGTCAGATTGCGTGGCAGACTTCGTTCGCCCACAAGGCGTCCAGAGGGGAGCAAAAACAGATGCAGTCCCAGCCCTGCCTTGTGGAGTTTGCAGACCAGTGGGTGGTAATTAGGCGGACTTGCTAATCAATGAAAATTGTAACTACAGTAAGTACTGTGAAGGAAAGGTGCAGGCAGCTGAGAGAGCTCATATCGGAGGCATGACCGGTCAAGGCAGGCTTCCTGGGAGAAGTGGCATTTGGGTTGCAATAGGAAAGATGATTAAGCATGAACTAGCTGGAAGAGGTTAAAAGGCAGGACAAGGTGTTCCTGGCACTGGCTCTTTCTTGTGCAAAGACTCCACAGTAAGAAGGTACATTTGAGGGACTAAGGGAAAGCCAGTGTGACTGAGCTCAGGAAGACAGGAATAGCCAGGGCTTCTGTTTGTTCCAAGATGACCAAATACCAGTCTCTGTGTTGAGTGCTTTATGTGCATGGATCCTCATCGCAGCCCTGTGAGGTCAGAACTTTATGGTGAGGCACAGAGAGGTAGAGGTGCTTGCCAGAGTCACACAGCAATCCTAAAAAGCAAGTACAGATTAGACCAGGACCCAGGATCCCTGCTCTTAATCCCTCTGCCCCCCCAGCAGAGAACAGTGGCCAAGCGGGTGGTGGCAGGAGACTCCAGCGGAGCAGACAGACAAGAGACAGCAGACAGCAAGAGAGAGGGCATGTGAAAGGACTGTGGGCCAGACCCAGGCCCCTTGGTCTGGAGCAAGGAGGCTCTGGCTTCCTGGGCACCCATGAGTACCCACCTGGGCTGCTGGGGTGGAAATGTCCACATCTCTGGGACAGGAAGCCTTTGTGGCATCTGAGAAAGAGACCCAGACTTGAATCTCACCTCTGCCCTTCTGAGCCAATTTCCTCACCTATGAAAGTGAGTTGGATCCGAGCCAGCCCCAGGGGATGCTGGGAGCATCATGGGAACCCACTCCCATGCACAGCTTTGTAGCCTAGAAGACGCCACACCAACCTCTGGCATTATCCAGGCGTTCGTTCCTAGTACCTGCCCAGCAGGTACTAGGTACTGGGTACCTGGGGATGGGGGAGAGGCACGTGGAAGAAGGGCTGGAGGCTAGATCTGAGGGAAGAAGAAGCACTTACTAGATGACAGGGTGGGAGGGGAAACAGAATTCCAGGCAGAAGGACCTACATATTCCTCATCTATTAGCTGTTGAGAAATTGGGAGGTATCTTACATCCAGGGGTGTATTGCACCCCCAGAAAGCCCTCTATTTAATCAACCACGCAGGTAACAAATGGTACTGTGTTGTTCCACATGCCCTGAGAAGCGCTCCGAGGATAGGTAGGTGGGTAGGTAGGTAGGTAGATAGGTAGATAGTATTGCAGAAACAGGGGAAGAAAAATAGGGAGGGAGCTGGGAGAAGTGTCAGAGGAAGGAGAGGCAGGCGACGGGGTGGGAGCATCCACAAGTATCGCCTGGGCAGTCTGGACAGTGCTGAGAGGCCTTGGGGGCGTCCCCTCAGAGCAGTCTGTGTCCCTCAGGAGTCGGCCCCGTCCTGGCTGCCTGCAGGTCTTATCTGGGAAGGCCGGCCTCACGCTGGATTTCAGAGTGAGGTCCCTGTTTAGTGTCCTGGGGTGGGAGGCATACAAGACAGTCTCATGGCCACCACAGATGGCATCACGGAATCCAGAAAACGCAGTTACTGTGACAGTTGTTATCTTAGTGGTAGTCCGGGCGGCCAGGACAGGCAGGCCCTGGGGATGGCACGTGCTCCCCTGAGCAGGCACCTGAAGCAGACGGCTCCCTCATAACAGAAATTCTACATCAGTCTCCTAAGCCAGCGGAGCGACTCCAAAAGGCTCTTGTGAATGGTCCCCTCCACCCCAGCACCCTGGAGAGGGACCCACCAGGCCCTGCGGTCATAGCCTGGGCAGCCCTCAGCCCCACCCCCACTCCTGTGCTCCTCTCTCTGTGTGTGCAGACCCCGTGCCTGTGTTTGAGGCGGCGCGCAGCCTAGACGACAGACTGCAGCCCCCCAGCTTCGACCCCAGCGGGCAGCCGCGGCGAGACCTCCACACTTCGTGGAAGAGGCACCCCGAGCTCCTTGGCCCCAAAGGTACTGATAAGGCCTTCACAGGATGTCCATACTAAACAAACAAGCTGTGGATCTTTGGCAGCCAATCTTGGCCACCTTTGGAGGGGTAGGGGGCAAGAAACTCGACTTTATCATTTTAGATACAGGATGGGTTATGGTACATCACTGCAGAAACAAACCGACCCCAAGTCCCAGAGCCTTTGATACATTTGAAGGGTGGGAAGTTGCAGGGATGCTCCATGCAGTCACTCAGGCAACCAAGCTGTGGTGGTCCTGCCGTCTTCAACACGTGACATCCAGAGTCAGTGACTGCTGACAACTTGCCAACAGACAGAGAATGTGGAGGTTATGGGTCCAGGCCTAGAAGCGGCACACGTCACTTCCACAGCCACATGCCATTGGCCAAAACTCATTCATATGGCCACACCCCATTGCAAAGGAGCCTGGGAGATGTAGTCTATGGCCAGGAGTAGAGGGAAACAGATTGTGAACACAGCACTGTCTCAGCACCAAATAAGACAAGTCAAGAAGCTAGGAAACTAAAAATATAGTTTAGGTGTACATTTATTATGATAAATGTGTTTAAAATCAAGAGAATGATGAACAAAATTCATCACGGTGGTTACTTCTGGCAGGGGAGGTAGGTCTCCATAGGGAGGAGCAAATGTGCACATGAAAACTCTTGGTAGCCGTCTAAATCCTGGGTGTTCACTGAGCTTCAGTGGTGGAAATTAAGCAGAGACAAGAAGAGTCAGGTGTAGGGATACTTGTCTAAGGAATAAATGAGGAGGATTCACCTCAAAGTTCAGCAAGATTACCTTTTTTTTTTGTAAAGGGCCAGAGAGTAAATACTTCATTCAGGCTTTGTAGGCTTTCTGTCACAACTACTTAAAAAAAAAAAAAAAAAAAAAAGCCATAAAACATATGTAAATGACTGGGTATGGCTCTGTTTCAATAAAACTTTATAGACAAAACAGATGGTGGGCCAGATTTGGCCCAAGGGCTGTGTTTGCAGAACCCTGGTCTACCTCCTAGAGTTGCTTGTTCCCCCAGTGCCTAGTGGGCACCTACTGTATGCCTAGTCCTGGGCAGAGTCTTCTGGAGATTTATGGTAACTGAAATACAGCACTTTGGCCAACTCTTTTCCTGTACCCACAGTGCCCTTCCAGCCTCCCTGACGAGACAACTCATATGAGGTCCCTCTAGGGTTTGAACTTCCTTCTATCAGAATAATAGTAGTTGTAGGAACCACCTCTTCCGAGCATTTGCTCTGTGCCATGTACCTTTCACACAGTATCCTGCTGTCATCTCATATCAACCTTATGAGGTACCACGGGCCCCATTTTACAAATGGAGTAACTGAATCTCAGAGGCCACAGGTAGCCAAGCGGGGATTCAAACCAAGGGCTCTTGACCTTGGCCCTGGGCTGTGTCCCTCCTTGAGGGCACTCGTTACTCTGCATCGTGAGGGTCAAACCTCATTTGTTTGTTCACTTCTGTGGCCTCAGCCCCTGGAACATTCCTAGTGTACATGTGCGTGTGTAAGAACGAGCCAGGCCCTGACCACTCTGTCAGGCCCTCACTCTACACGCTGCCCAGCCCAGCACTCACCCTGCTGTGTCAGGCTCACAGTAGGAGCTTAACAACCGGGACTGAACTTAACTGACTCAGTCAGGCCCAAGGGCAGGAGCCCAGAGTTTGGAATTGAGACATTCACCCTCCTGGCCTGCCCCTGAGCAGCCTTTCTCCCCATGACAAATTCAGGGCCAAAGGCACATCCTGATCCCCTCAAGGAGCCACCATGGGCCTGCAAAGGTAGATGTGATGTGGCCCTGCCTGGGGGCGCCTGCCGGTGGCTCAGCTGTGACTGAGCTTCTGGGGGGGTGCCATCACTTGTGGGGAGGGGAAGTTAAACCTAGAGTTCCCCATGGCCCAGCCATTTCACTCCGAGTTCTAGGTGAGCTGAAGACAGGTGCTCAGACAGAAGCGTGCACACAGGCATTCACAGCAGCGCTATCAAAACAGCCAAAGGTGAAAACAACCCAAATGTCTATCACCAGAGGAATGGGACGACAAAATATGGCATATCCATAAAATGGAGTAGTATTTAACCATAAAAACAAATGATGGTGTGATACAGGCTACAACCTAGATGAACCTCAAAAACAGTTCGCTAAGTGACAAAAGCCAGACACAACAGGACATCTATTTTGTGTGATTCCAGTGACATGAAATGTCCAGAATATGCAAAGCCCCAGAAACAGAAAGCAGATTAGTGGTTGCCAAGGGCTGGGGGAGGGGAAAGGGGTGACTGGCTAATGGAGACAGGTTCCTTTTGGGGGTGGTGACAGTGTTCTGGAATTAGTACTAACAGTTGCACAGTACTGTGAATGTACTAAATGTCACTGAACTGTATACTTCAAAATGGCTAAAATGGTGAATTTCATGTTATGTACATTTGACCGTGACTCTTAAAAAAGTAAGAAGGCCAAGGAAGCTAGAACAGGTCCAGGAGGGCAAAGGAAGCGTCTGGGCCTGCTGAGGCCAGCGCCGTGGGAACTTGACTTTTGTGCACACACGCCCCGCACGGCTACAACCCAGCAGACCGTGGACGGCAGGTCTCCACAGCCGCACTCTCTCTAACACTCGAGTTTGGGGAATTAACTCTTGTCCCAGCACTGCCCGTCCATCCAGTTTGCAGAAGGCAGCTCTGGCTGCCAGGTTTTCCCTCTTTTCCTCCCTCCAGAGCAGAGAGAGGGGACGTCTCCGGCCGGACCCACGCTGACCGAGGGGAGCCGCCTCCCAGGCATTCCTGGCAAAGCCCTCCTGACAGAAACTTTGCTGCAGAGAAATGAGGCAGAGAAACAAAAGTGAGTGGGCAGGAACAGGCGGGCCCCCGCTGCCCCACCTGGCCAGGAAGTGGGACCCTCCCCCCCGCAGCGAGTCTGGATTCAGGACAGAGATAGAGATGCAGCCCTGGGTCAGTGGCCAGCCCTGGGCAGGTCACATCACCTGTCTGGGCTTCAGTTTTCCCAGCTGGGAAATGGGCCTAATGACGGTATATTAGGCAGGGTTCCCCAGAGAAATAAAACCAGAAGGGTGTTTTATTTTAATTAATTAAGACTTAGTTCACACAGTCGGGGCAGGCAAGTCTGAACAGGCAGAGCTAACCAGCGGGCTGGAAGCGGTCAGGTGGGAGTCAGTGCTGCTGGCTGGGGGCAGAATTTCTTCTTCCTCGGTTTTATTTTTAAGACCTGCAACTGATTGGATGAGGCCCACCCAAATTATTGAGATTATTCTCCTTTACTTAACGTCAACTGACTGTAGATGTTAACCTCACCTACAGAATATGTTCACAGCAACCTGAGATTCGTGTGTGATGAGATCAGGTGGGCAGGCGATATCAACTCCGAGTCTCCCGCCGGGATACATGTATGCACTTAGCTCAGTGCTCACTTGGATATGTCAGTAAATGGTTGCCCTTACAGCTGATGTGGGGGTAATAATACCTGGGTCATTATAATTTCTGGATTCTTGGGGCATTTCTAGGCCAGTTTCATGGTGGTCATTACATTCATCCTCTCATTCACTTATTCCTTTCCCTTCCGTTCTCTCCATGTATTTATGGGGCCACTTGCTGTGTGCCAAGCGCTGTTTTAGGGACACGGCAGCGAACAAATGGACAAACCTCCCTGCCCTCCTGGAGTTTACTTTCTCATGAGGAAGACATGAATAAACAAGATAAATAAAGTAGATGGTCTGCTACGTGATGATAAGGGTTGTAAAGGAAAACAAAGCAGAGAAGGGGGGATGAGGTGGAGGCTGAAGTTTTAAATAGGGTATAAGGGGAGGCCTCACTGAGAAGGGGAGCGAAGCCCTGAGAAGGTGGGGGTGAAACTTGCAGAGACACAGGGAAAGAGTTTTCTAGGCAGAGGGGACAGCCAGTGCAAAGGCCCTGAGGTAGAAACATGCCTGGTGTGTTTGACCAGCAAGGAGGTGAGTGTGGCTGGAGTGGTTTGAGTGAGACACCCACTTCATAGTGTGTAACACACACCTCACCTTCAGTGAGAGGGACAGGGTGTAGGTCAGAGGCAAAGGGCTCCTTCTCTAGAGTCTCTGAGTCAGACAACATAAGCCCAGACTTTGTATAAACCTTCCCCCAGTCAGGCTACGGCCCCTGTTTCTCTGCTGAGACCCTTGCATCACACCTAAGCTCTAGGTTGTGGTGGTCTGGACGATCATCCCAAACTGCTGACACAGAGAAGGGAAAAAATGCCTCCCTGCGGACAGGAATAGTAACTAATGATACTGAGGAAACACTGGGTACCAGGCATCGTGCTGAAGGTGTTTCGCAACACCCACAGAGCCAAACCCCACAAGAAACCTTATTTTACAGATGAGGAAACTGAGGCCCAGAGAGCAAGGTCACTGCCTGATGTAGGCCCACCCAAATGCTGCCACACAGTCAGCAAAACAGCAAGGTGGCCAAATGCCTGAATGTCATGTTTAAGGACCCTTTAAAAAGGGAGGGGTACAGATTCCAGGGAGCAGATGAGGGGGGGTAAGGCAGCCAGGAGGGCCACCTTGGGAACCCAAACAGGGCCCATCCACACAGGCACGAGCAGAGCCATTCTGAGCAGGCCAGTCTCTCTGCAGGGGCCTTCAAGAAGTACAAATCACTTTGGCAGCCAGACTGGGGGAGGCAGAGGAAAAGATCAAAGTCCTACATTCAGGTACGTATCTGGCACGTATTCCCTGGCCCCGTGCAGCTCCCCAGCCCTGTCACACCAGGAGGAGGAGGAGAAGGGGACGTGACACTATGAACACAGGCTCAGGTGTTCTAGAATCAGGAAGGCAAGAATCAGGGGAATTTGAGAAGGAAGTGGAAGTGGACCCAGGGGGAGTCCAAGCCCAGTCCCCAGAGGCCATGTTGCTGTGGAGAGAGGGTTTGAGAAATAGAATTAAGTCAGCGGTGGCAAAGGCAGCGCCTGCACGGGCCAGACATACAACCAAGCGACCCGATCAGTGAAAGGGGTAGGAAAGGGTGGGGTCTGGGGCAAACTGGAGGACCTGGGCCTTGACTAAGGAGGTGGCTACTGCCGAGCACCAGCCAGCCACTGCCACATGGCCCAATGTCACCAAGCCTCCAGTTTTTTGGAGAAATTAGAAATCTGGAATTTTATGAGAAATCTCTCATTTATTACAACATACACATATCTGTTGACTTCACTACTCCCTGTCCCCCTCACCTGCCTCAGGGTGGGTGAGCTCAGGTCCTGGAGTGACCTAAGTGTGTTGGGCAGCTCATACCCCGCCAGGGGCGGACAGATCCCTACCAGTCGCCTGGTCCCCTGAGCTTCATAGATTCCTAGAGGGTCGTCTCCTCTGCCCTCTGGCCAGCTCAAAGCCCCTCTAGGGACAGGAAGCTCTACCTTCACTGGTTCTAAAGGCCTGCAAAAGAAAGTCTTCCTTCCCTACCTTGAACCTCATTCTACTTTCTGGGCCCTGTAACAGGCGTGGGGTCCTGGGGCAAGCAGGGGGCACTTCACCCTGACTCTTTACTATTTCCCAGCGTTAAAGGCCACACAGACAGAGCTGCTGGAACTGCGGCGGAAATATGATGAGGAGGCTGCATCCAAGTAAGTGAACACCCTGCTGAGGTATGCCTCCTCCCTCTGACCCTCCCAGACATGCCTCCTCCCTCTGACCCTCTCAAATATGCCTTCTCTTTCTGACTCTTCTCCCTCTGACTCATGGCCCGAAGCACCTATTTCCTTAAGCACCCTGTGCTCCCCACCCCCACAGGTGCACGGCTGTTCGCCAGTGGTTTGCTGTGCCATTCATGCACCACAGACTGTTCATGACATTCTGGGTCGTGGCTGAGCAGGGTCTGGTGGGCAGGGCCTCCCCCTCACCCCAGCCTCCTAGGACTGTCTCCACCACAGCTCCACGGGCCAACCCTCGGGCACTGAGTGTCATTCACTTAAATTACTCTGGACTCAATGTGGCTTTAAGACATCACTTACTCCACTAACACTTATTTAGCACCTACTATTTACCCAGTGCTGTGTTGGGTCCCTGGAAGAAACATTAGAACGTGGCCCTGACCCCAGCTGAAGAGAGGAGATGGATGGTAACTGATGATATACAGTGATAAACTGGCTCCTTCACAGACACTGTTGAGCACTTAACTGCATGCCCGACCCTGCTCTGGGCACCTGCTGAGCACTGAGAAAGGAAGCACTGGGAGCAGCAAGAGAATAACAGGGAGGGCAGGTCCTATTACCCAGGGTAGTCACGGAGGACTTCCCTGAGGAGATGACCTTCAGAATGCAACCTAAAAATGAGAAGGAGGTGACCACGTGAAGAATGCAATGCCAGGTCGAGTGCTCGGGACAATGGGCACAGCTTGCACGAAAGAAGGCCCTGACTATGCCAAAGCACGTGCGTGCTTATAGCCCCCACATGCTACCCCAGGCCTCCTGTGCCCCCACCGCACACTCAGCACAGAGGCAACCAAGGTGGATAAGGCCTGTCCTGGCCCCCTCAGTGCTGGCAATCTGGGGTTTGGGAGGGAGCAAAATAAACTAATTACCACTCTGGGGGTAAATTGAAGAAGGCCTCCTAGGAGGACACTTTAGAGCTAAGCTTTAAGATTTTTTTTTTAATGTTTTACTTTATTTTTGAGAGCGAGTGTGTGAACAGAGGAGGAGAAGAGAAAGAGGGACACAGAGGGTCCGAAGTGGACTTTGTGCTGACAACAGTGAGCCCGATGCGGGGCTCGAACTCACAAACTGTGAGATCATGACCTGAACCAAAGTCAGACACTTAACTGACTGAGCCCCCCAAGCACCCCAGAGCTGAGTTTTAAAGCTCAGGGTCATGTTCTCCTAAGGAAGGGTATCCTGGGTGGCAGGCACAGCAGGGGCAAAGGCTGGGAGGTGTAGCTCTGTGGGCAGCTTAGGAGAGCAGGCCCCAGGGGGGACCCTGCACCAGGCCGCCTGAAGGGGTGCAGGGCTGAGGCCCTATTCCCATTTCCCCACAGCCCGAACTCGTTTCCTCTCAGCCTGGTTTCTCTCCAGTAGCAAGGGTAGAAGGGCAGCCCCCTCAGCCTGCCATTGCGAGACCCCCTAGGCTCAGGCAGGGGCTGGTGTTATCGGGACAGGCAGGGGTCTGGTGGCTGCCAGAGCCCCTCTCAGGGTCTTATCTTTCTGTCTCAGGGCAGACGAAGTCGGCCTGATCATGACCAACTTGGAGAAGGCTAATCAGGTGAGAAGATGTGTGCCAGGGTGGGGGTCCTGGGCTCAGTGGGAAGGGACTGAACCCAATCAGTATTTGTCGAGCCATGTGCCGTGCTAAGTACTAGGGCTGGGAGATGTCAGGGACCCTGAGCTCCCGGAGGAAGGAGGAAGGGATGCCGACAGAACACTCAGAAGCTGGGTGACGCAGGTGCAACAGTCAGGGAAGGGGCATCTGACCCCGATTCAGGGCTCAGGGAAGACGTCCTGGAGGAAGGGCCATGTGGCTGAGACTTGACGGATAAATTGAAAATGTAGAGGGATGGCATTCCAGGCCAGGGAACAGCCTGGGTAAAGGCCAGGAGGCCAGCCACCTACAGAGAATGGTGGGTGCCCTTCCCTGGTGGCTGCAGTGCAGGTGACACTTTGCAGGTGTCTCCAGACAGCAGGAGGAAGGTAGCAGAGCAGTGACTCAGGAGCCCAGCCCACAGGCCACGCCGGGAGGTGGGTCCGTCCCAACCGGACCGAGCAGAGAACCATGTTCCACGGAGCCTGGATGGTGACAAGGGATACGCCCCGTGGCTTCTTCCCCCCGCCCCCCGCCCCACCAGGGGTCTCCTGCAGCCTTCTCACTTGATCCCAGCCATACCAGCTGACCACTGGGTGGACCCCAAACTCCCTTGGGGTCCCCATCTTCTAGTCCCAGCCCGGGTCCTTAAAAGCCTCTGCGATTCCCCATTTTCACTTACATAAGAAGGGTCCTGCACTCTGCCTTCTGGCCTCAGACATGTTGCTGTCTAGTAAGCAAAGCAGGCAGACTCTGAAAAGAGGGGAGTGGTGGCCATGGGGTCTTGTCTGGAGTCTCAAGTGCCCGACACATCTCTACCCGCCCCCAAGTCCCCGCGGTGCCAGCAGCCAGGGACATGACCCAGAGGGGCCAGCAGAACGACAGAGCAAGTGGTCGTTTCCCAAGAGGAGCACGCTTTGTAGCTGGGTTCTCAAGCCCAGGAGCCGTTCTCTGGGGGATGGCATTCCAGGCAGGAGGCACAGAAGAAGCAAAGGCCCAGAGAACTGCTGTGCAGGCATGAAGGCAGCCCTGCGCCTACCTGTAGAGGAAACTTGGAAAAAGAGTAGCATTTACAGGGTGATGTTTTTGAGTAGGCAATACATTTACATAGATCAGAACTCAAAAAGGTTCATACTTAGGAAACTCCCTTCTCCCTCCCCAACTTGGCTTCCCAGTTCCCTTCCCCAAGGCAGCCTCCCTTCCCTTTACCTGTTTCTTTTTTTTTTTTTTTTTTTAATTTTTTTTTTTTTTTTTTTAATATTTTTTACTTATTTCTAGGAGAGAGAGAGAGACAGCGTGAGCAGGGGAGGGTCAGAGAGAGAGGGAGATACAGACTCTGAAATTGGCTCCAGGCTCTGAGCTGGCAGTCAGCACAGAGCCCTACGCAGGGCTCGAACCCACGAACCACGAGATCATGACCTAAGCGAAAGTCGGACGCTTAACCGACTAAGCCACCCAGGCGCCCCCCCCTTTACCTGTTTCTAAGGTCTCCTTCTAGAGATCCATTCACAAGCCCATGAATGTATCTACTTTTACCCCTTTTTAAAACAAAAACTATAATATACTATACCCACCCTTCTGAGCCTTGTTTTTTCCACGTGTATATCTTGGAACTCATTCCATATCTGGATAAAAGTAGTCCATCTGGTTTACTGCCATGTAGTATTGCACTACGTGGACCCCCTCTAACCCAGGGATGGCAGACTTTCTGTAAAGCGTCAGAGAGTAGATATGTTCAGGTTTGCAGGTCTGTCACAGCTATTCGACTTTGCTGTATGTGAAAGCATAGACAGTGTGCAGGTGAAGGAGTGCAGCTGTGTACTGGAAAGACTTAATTTACAAAACAGGCATCAGGCTGCGCTCTGCCCACCCACGGTGTAACCAGTCCCCCTGTTAATGAAGATTTATGGTATTTCTAGTCTTTAGCCATCATCATCAGTACCACAGTGAACACCCTCACACAGATATCTTTTCACACGTGCATGAGCCAGTACATAGGGTAAATTCTTAGAAGTGGAATTACTGGGCTAAGGACCTGTGGGTTTTTATTTGCAGATGTGTCCAAACTGCCCCCTCCCACCCCCGTGAGGTTGTACCAATTTACACTCCCTGTAGCAAGTTAAAAGAGGGCCTGTTTCCTTATAGCCTCACCAGTATTGTGTGTCATCAAATTTTCGGATCTTTGCCCATCAAGTAAGCTTGAGAACGAAGCTCTTAGAGTAGTTTGAATAGGAAACAAATTTTTTTAATTCTTTTTTTAATGTGTGTGGGGTTTTTTTGTTGTTTTTTTTGTTGTTGTTGTTGTTTTTTGAGAGATAGAGACACAGAGTATGAACGGGGAGGGGCAGAGAGAGAGGGAGACACAGAATCTGAAGCAGGCTCCAGGCTCTGAGCTGTCAGCACAGAGCTCTACACGGGGCTCGAACTCCTGAACTGTGAGATCATGACCTGAGCTGAAGTCGACCGCTTAACCAACTCAACCACCCAGGTGCCCCAGAAACAATTTTTTAAAAATCTGTATTAATATTATCCAGAATGTGAACAAGAGTGTTCTGGAGCATAGCAGATTGATATTACTACTGACATAGTAATAACCATGCCGGTTTGCCCCAGTTCTTCCCCCTGAGGTGACAAGACTCAGATACCATCCTGCATGCACCAGAGTTTGTACTGTGGGCAAGGAACCCCCACCTGTGACTCTGGGTCGTTATATAGGAGAGGGCCTTTCTGAGAGAGGGAGAAAACCATCTCCCAAGTGTCACACTGAGCAGAAGGGCCAGGATCCTGGGTTTTCACATGTGGAATGCAAATACTTCTCTCCAGGGGAAGACAAGACTAGCAACTTTCTGGTAACTTTAAACCCAGCTTTACAACCCAGGGGATGTGTCCGTGACACATATGTGTCGTGGTCTCTTCCCCCACTGAAATGTTAACACATGCCTTCACAGAGGTAAATCTCTCTGCTGGTCTCCCTGGCTAATCAGTCACGAACTGACTTCCAGGCTTGCCATTTTGCCCATGTCCTAAATTTCAGTCATATTTGCTTGGAAAGCCAAACTGTGCAGAAACATAAAAGTATTTCTCTACAGCCCCACATACCCAAAACCTTTGCCAAAACAAACTGACTTGAACCATTTCTGGAACAAGGCAAGATATCAGTAAGTAAATGAACAAATCAGTTAAAAAAAAATTAACAAAATATGAACGCAGGTGTGTGTGGGTCTCCATATGCATATAGTAGGCATAGCATCTTGATTGCCAAGGTCAGCGTGTAAGTCAACCACAATCAGTGTAACCTGCATCGCCAGCTGAGAGAAAAAATACAGTCACAGCTTTTAATTTTAATAAAGTTAACCAATTATTGACATATTCATGTGTGTCAACCACCTGGCTAAGATACCTAATGAGCTGTATTTTACCAGATCACTTACTTCACAAAACAATCCCAGAAGGTAGCTACTTTTATCATCCCCATTTTACAAACAGGGAAACTGAGGCTGGGCAGATGAAGTCTTTTGCCCAGGGTCACACAACCAGGGAGTGACAACGTGCAGATTTCTCTCTAAAGCCACAAGGCTACATTGTTAACATTTGGAGACTTCCGTCCAAGCTTTCTTTCTTAGAAATTTTTGAGGAGTTAAGATGTACCATAGACCCAGGTCAGTAAACTGGCATTCTGATTTAGATGTATTTCAAAACACCTTTGCAGTAGATGTATTTCATTGCCCCCATTTCACAGGAGGAAAGCTGAGACCCAGGGAGGGGAAGAGACTTGCCCAGGGTCCTGCCACAGCCCATGGGCTGGGAGGCCGCCTCTGCAGACCCCCCACTCCATCCAGGCCCCATTCCACGCTAGGTGGCATGGGAGCTGGAAACAAACGCCAGCCCTGCCTGAGGCATGTGGAGCGATGGAGAGGGCCGGGGTGGGATCCAGTACGGCCCCCTCACCTGTTAACCGTGCTTTCTCTCACTCTCCTCCCCAGCGAGCTGAGGCTGCCCAGCGGGAGGTAGAAAGTCTTCGAGAACAACTCGCCTCAGTCAACAGCTCTATCCGCCTGGCCTGCTGCTCCCCCCAGGGACCCAGTGGGGTAAGGATGGTGGGGGAGTCAGAGGGAAAGGTTGAGGAAAACCATGTTGGTGAGTATGAATGTGTGGATGACATCTTGTGGGTCAGTCATGTGCATCTGTGTAAAATCATGCACGTGAATGTATATGGATACAGTGGGCATAGCATCTTAATTGCCAAGGTCAATGCATAGTTGACTGTAATTACTATGACTTGCTTCACCAGCTGATGGTCAAAATACATCCAGAGCTCTTTTCAAGCACAAGCTTCCATATGTGATTAATAGGAAGTCCTGCGTCTTCCTTTGGAGGCCATTCTTTACTCCAAATTGTCCAAGAATGCCAGCAACTTACTCAGGCCAAAGAGGACCATTTCCTTTGCCAGGTGCCTGGCAAGAATGGGTGGGAGGGGGAGCTGGAGCTATTGAGTGGCAGTGCGGTTTGGCGGTTGCCACCAGGTGTCACCATTGACCCCTGTTTTTCGTTCCTACCAGACCACAGTGGGACCACTTAACCAATTGCTCCTCTGCCAGAAAGCCTTGGGTTTCTTCTGTAAGCTGGTCCACCTTCTTTCCAGATATCTGCATACCAAGGGACTAAATTTCCGATTCCTTACATAGTAACGGGTCTGCTCCGGGGTGATTTGCAGTCCCCACCCATGAACCTGAAGCGGCCAGCATGATTTTCACTTCACCCGACACCCTGGTAACATAGACCAGTGTGCCTGTGTCTGTCTTTCTGTTTAAAGATTGGAATATATCTCCATGAACATGTGTCACTATGAATGTGTATGTCTGTTGGTGGCCTTTGGGCAACTAACTGTATCCTTCATCTAACTGTGCCTCAGTTTTCTCATCTGTACAAGTAAGACCTGCCTTATAGAGCTATTGAGAGGATTAATTGTAACGTACCTAAAATAGTGCTTAGCTTATAGTTTCTGCTCAGTGAATATTTGATGCTGCTAGTAGTAGTAGTAGTAGTAGGTTGTCCCATGTGATCTCTGAGCGCATACATGACTTTGCGTGTCACCATGACATGTCCACTGAGCACATCTCTTTGACACCTGGGTATTTCTGTGTGTCTGCACATCAGCAGGAGGTCCACGTGTCAGTGTGTGCTGTGTCTGTAAGTGTGTCCCCTGCGCCTGTGCCCCAGGAGGCAGTGTGTATATGGCAGTGTGCCTCGATATCTGTACGACGCAGAGTGAGCACAGGAGAGGCTGAGGGCAGGAGAGCCCATGAGGACACCCTAGAAAGAATTTGCCAGTGGTTCTTAATTAACCCCCGTGGGACCCTGCAAATGCCTGTGCTAATCAGCCACGGGGAATTTTGCTGGTTTGGAGGGCGAGTTTTTCTGAGCACAACAGTGGCGCTCAATGCTAATTAATTTAATGTGTTAATGGCATCCGCTTCCTGTTTTAATTGGCATTTATCTCCCTGGAAGAATAGCCAGTATTTGTAGTGGTAGGTTGTGTTTTCTGTTTTGCTTTGTTTTTTTGTAACACTTCTTAGATTCATTTGTAACCGAGCTCACCGAGCACAGGACTGGCCCGGCTTCAGGCCCTCTCAAACATCAGCCTCTTCACCTTTTTCCAGGACAAAGGGGCCATTTCCCAAAATCTGGAGGAGCGATGGGGCTTGGGGCTGAGGGGAGTAGCTACAGGGTCTCAGGTGCAGCCCTGAGGGTCTTCCTGAAATGGAGGGGAAACATCTCTCTAGGATAGGACCTGTGCCCAGTATAGAAACCTAAACCTCTATCTGTGAGGCAGCCTCTGCTGGGAATACCCAATCCCCACCACTTCCTCAGGACTAATTCCTCTTTTTTTTTTTTTTTTTTTTTTTGGTCCCTTTTAACAGATATTTTCTAAAGTATTATATATATAGGGAGAAATGTGCTTATCATAAGTGTATATAGCATGTTGAATTTTTCAGAGATGCTATACCCTGAAGCCAGTTCAACAAATAGAACATTCCCAACACCCAGAATGTCCCCCTATGTCCCCATCTGGATGCTAGTCCCCAAGGGGAGCCACTCTCCTGATTTATAACAGCACAGCTGGGCTTTGCCTGTTTTTGTTATCTGATATTAATTAGGTCACACACACACACACACACACACACATACTTTGGTGTCTCGCTTCTTTCACTTCATTCTATATCTGAGAGAGTGGTTCGTGCCGGTGTTAGTAGTTGCAGATTATCCATTTTCAATGCTGTATAGTGTTCCATTGTGTGGATATACCACAGCCTGTTCATCCATTCTCTGGTTGGAGGGCACTTGGAGCCCAAGTTTGAGCTGTTACAGAGAGGACTGATATGAACATTCATCCTGGCGTCACATGTGCTTCTTGGTGCACGGATGTCTGCTTTTCCCTACACACTTACCAAGCAGAAGCACACATATCCGCCCTTGGTGAATGCTGCCAAGTAATCTACCAAATCACTAACTTGTTCTTGAACTTCATCACAGTTTAGAACCATCTTCCTCCAGAAAACCTTCCCTGCCCACTGCCCCTCAGTTTGAGTAATAGAGGGAAGGCATCCGGGTGGATAGGACTGGCCTGAGCAAAGGCTCGGAGGTAAGAGGAGGAAAGCCAGAGCCCATTAGGAGGAGCTGAGTCACTCAGGGGTGCGCGGCGCGGGGGCCAGGCCATAGATGGATTTCCGGTTTTGTTTGGGATTCAGGGGTGGGGGAGCCAGCCCTGCAGCCCCCTGCCCCACACCTCTCAGCCCCTCAAAGCCCCACTTTGTCCTCAGGATAAGGTGAACTTCGCGCTGTGCTCAGGTCCCCGGCTTGAGGCTGCCCTGGCCTCCAAGGATCGGGAGATCCTGCGGCTGCTGAAGGACGTGCAGCACCTCCAGAACTCTCTGCAGGAACTGGAGGAGACCTCTGCCAACCAGATCGCCGACCTGGAACGGCAGCTCACGGCCAAGTCCGAAGCCATCGAGGTAGGCCTTGGGAGAGGAGGCGTGCAGCTGGGGTACCAGCAAGGCATCCCCAGGCAGAACGACATGGACCAGCCTTAAACCATCTTTATTTTCTCCTCTAGAAGCTGGAAGAGAAGCTCCAGGCGCAGTCTGACTATGAAGAAATTAAAACAGAGCTGAGGTACTGTGTGGAGTGAGGCTCCACACAACCCCAGCCCTCTACCTTGGCAATGAGGGGCCCTTGGCAAAGTTCATGATATTCGTCCCTCCCACCACACCCCACTTTGTGATACCCTTGTCTCCTCTCCATGGCACCTTGGGAATCAACCCTTAACCATGTATGGTTCTTTGGCATCAAGAGCCACTTGTAGAAGAGCATGCAGGGTAGCCTGTGGTCAGGGCTGTAGGTGGTGAGGGATGATGCCTTCAGCAGGTCGGCTGGGGCCCGCATGGGAGCTGGTTCATGCAGCGCCCCTCCAGGTACCGCTGGAGCCAGTTCCCAGGCCTGCTCCTCAAGGCCTGTTGCTGCCCTGAGTCCAGAGTTATGTAGGGTCCACGGGGTGGGGCAGTTGCTCTCAGTCGGGGAAGATGAGCTAGAGGAAGTATCTCTCAAGACCTCTCCCCAAGCCCGGGGACCGTGGCTGGCTTTGGACTCTCTCCACTTTCTCTGGCAGCATCCTGAAAGCCATGAAGCTGGCCTCTAGCACCTGCACCCTCCCCCAGGTGAGTGTTCCCGCCCTGGCCCCACAGCGCAAGCTGACCTTGAGAGCCGTCTGCCCACCATGCCCTCTCAGCCTGGCTTCTTGTCTCCTCAGGGCATGTCCAAGCCCGAAGACTCGTTGCTCATGGCAAAGGAGGCCTTCTTCCCCACGCAGAAATTCCTTCTGGAAAAGCCTGGTCTTCTGACCAGCCCTGGTAGGGGAGGCAGGATGCTCATGGGGCCAGGGGGCCAGGGTGGGGGCTGCTTGTGGGCCTCTGGCCTTCTCCGCGTCCACAGACCACTGCCGCCCATACACCAGGAGAGTAACGGAGAAAGGGGTGCACACTGAGCGAGCACCTGCTGTGTGCCTGGCGCTGAGCTGGGTGACCCCCATGGCTAAGCCAGCTGGCAGTATCTGCACAGTGTCACACTTACCTTCCTTACACAGCTCACTCAGGCCTTCCCAAGGCCCCCCAAGGCTCCACTCATCCCCAGTCCTTGATGGGCAGCAGGAAGAGGTCACAGGGTACAAGGAGGGCATTCATACTGCAGCCCCGCTCTCTCCACAAGTCACCTTCTCAGCCCTTCTCCCCACACAGTGGCTCCGTGACCTTACAGCCATATGGCCCCATCCAAGACTCTCTGGGCTGCCTCTGTTTCCTCATCTGTAAAATGGGGTCAATAATGGATCCACTTTCTGGGTGCTGTTCACATGGGGAGTGCAAACACACAGGATGCACAGGACGAGGAGGGCTGGCTGGAAGGCAGGCAGGCACTGGCAGTGGGCATCCTGCTGAGGAGGGCATTGACCTGAACTCCCCACCTCGGGACCCCAGAACTGGAATGTGGGCCAGGCCTGCACGGATGGGGATCTGAAAATCAGAAGGGGAGCCCTTAGTACTGCTGAACGCCTATAGCACTTCTCTCCCCTCCCCCGCCTGCCCTCTCCTCCCCTCTTCCTCTCCCTCAATTCCTCGCTCATGTTTGTGTCCTTCTGTCCTACGCCGTCTCTCTGCCTCTCACCCTCTATCTCTGTCTCTGTGCCCTTCTGTCGCTTTCTGCCTTTCACTCTGGCTCTGCCTCACGCCTCTCTCCATGTCTCCCTGTGCGTCCTGGTTTCTTTCTTTCTTATTTCTGTCTGTCTCTCTGTTTCCCTATCTCTGTTCCCTGGTGTCGCTCTCTGGGTGCCACGCTCGTGATTCCTTTCCCTGTCTCTCTCTCTCCCCCCCTCTCTCCGTCCCTGTCCCCCCATCACTGTCCACTCCTGTCTTCCTCTCTGTCTCTCCTCTTTTCCTCCGTCTGTCTCTCTTGGCCTTCTAGAGGAGGACCCTTCCGAGGACGATTCCATCAAGGACTCCCTGGGCACGGAGCAGTCCTACCCATCACCTCCACAGCTTCCGCCACCGCCAGGGCCCGAAGACCCCCTGTCCCCCAGCCCTGGGCAGCCCCTGCTGGGCCCTGGCCTGGGCCCTGATGGCCCAAGGACTTTCTCATTGTCCCCCTTCCCCAGTCTGGCTTCTGGGGACAGACTGGCAGGGGACACGCTGCTGTCCAAACATATGATGCCCCCGGCCACCTTCAAGGGGGAGGCGGGCGGCGTGCTGGTGTTCCCCCCAGCCTTCTATGGCACCAAGCCGCCCACAGCCCCTGCCACCCCAGCTCCTGGCCCCGAGCCGCCCGGAGCCCCTGAGCCTGGAGACGGGGGTGGGGGTGGCACAGCTGGGGCAGGGGCCGGAACCGAGGAGGAGCAGCTGGACACGGCGGAGATTGCATTCCAGGTGAAGGAGCAGCTACTCAAACACAACATTGGCCAGCGGGTGTTTGGCCACTATGTGCTGGGGCTGTCACAGGGCTCGGTCAGTGAGATCCTGGCCCGGCCCAAGCCCTGGCGCAAGCTCACGGTGAAGGGCAAGGAGCCCTTCATCAAGATGAAGCAGTTCCTGTCGGATGAGCAGAACGTGCTGGCTCTGAGGACCATCCAGGTGCGGCAGCGAGGTGAGGGCCCGTCCCGAGGTGCAGCGGCTCAGGCCCACCCCCCACAGCACACCCAGGGCCAAGGGTGTCAGAGCCTAGGTCTGCCACCTCCCAGCCGTGTCACCTGGGGCAAGTGACTTTGCCCCTCTGTGCCTCGGTTTTCCCCCTTTGTAAAATAAGGAAATATATCCTTGTTCCCTTCCTGGGGCCTTTGGCTACCCCTTGCTCCCCACATGGCCCTGATGCGACAGCTCAGGCCGATCACTGTGGGGAAGCGGCTGGGCCCGGGAGCTGCCCTGGCGGCTAGGCAGTTCCTGAAGACCTGCAAGCCTCAGGTCACCCATCCGTGAGATGGCCTGGGTTCCCGCTAGCCTTGCCAGACTTGATTTTTAGGGTAATCCATGTGAATGGCCCAAGCTTTGACCTCATAAACACCTAAGTTTGGGTTCCAGCTCTGCCATTCACCCACTGGGTGACCTGCCTCCGTTTCCCCATCTGTCCCCATCTGTCAGCCTCCTGTGAGGGTTAAATGAGTATAAATTACTCAGTACAGCCCCTGGAACATAGTCACTGTTTGAGAACTGTTAGCTATGGTGCTGGCAGCCATCATTGCTATCATATTATTATTATTATTAATATTAATTCAAGTCAGAACCACTTGTAGGCCCAGTTTGTTACACAGACTGGCTAAGCAGTGGTCTTGCCTCACGCACTCAAGGTCTGGCCCTCACTCTCCCAGCCCTGGCCCTGGAGTGCCTGAGGGAGGAGGGGACCAGCCCTTCACCCCGCCCAGCTCTAGAGACTGACCCCCAGCATGCACGTCCCCCTGACAGACGCCCCCTTGCCTCCCCCAGGCAGCATTACCCCAAGAATCCGCACACCAGAGACAGGCTCGGATGACGCCATCAAGAGCATCCTGGAACAGGCCAAGAAGGAGATCGAGTCCCAGAAAGGGGGTGAGTATGAGTGTGACCGCAGGAGGCAAGGCCTGAGGCCTCCAGGACCTGCCCTGATCAGGAGGTAAGGCCTTGTCTGCCTTCACCCACCACAGCAAGGATTCTGAGCAGGTCAGAACCTCCTTGCCAAGCAAGCTCTGGGCCTGGAAAGCACCAGGTCCATGTTGGTACGGGAGCCATGAGCCATGTGTGACTATATCCATTCAAATTACTTAAAGTTAGGGGCGTCTGGGTAGCAGAGTCAGTTAAGCAGCCAACTTCAGTTCAGGTCATGATCTCACGGTTTATGAGTTTGAGCCCCACATCAGACTCTGTGCTGACAGCTCAGATCCTGGAGCCTTCTTTGGATCCTGTGTCTCCCTCTCTCTCTGACCCTCCCCTGCTCATACTGTTTCTCTCTGTCTCAACAATAAATAAAACATTTTAAAAAATTACTTCAGGGGCGCCTGGGTGGCTTAGTCGGTTGAGCGTCCGACTTTCGCTTAGGTCATGATCTCGCGGTTTGTGGGTTCGAGCCCCGCGTCGGGCTCTGTGCTGACTGCCAGCTCAGAGCCTGGAGCCTATTTCAGTCTGTGACTCCCTCTCTCTCTGACCCTCCCCTGCTCACGCTGTCTCTCTCTCTCTCCTAGAAATAAATAAAAATATTAAAAAAAAAATTACTTCAAGTTAAATAAACTTACAACTTCAGTTCTTCAGCCTCACTGGCCATATTGCAAGGTGACAAGTGGCAGCCGTAAGGGACAGCCCAGTGACTGCTGCAGCACTGGTCTGGATCGTCCAGATGTCCTCAACTTTGAGGAGACACAGTGAGCACTAATCACACAGGAACCTGTCAAGTACAATGCTCTAAGCCTCACCCTCCCTCCTGCGCCGCCTCCACTCTCTAGTTCCCAAGGAGACCCTGTTCTCCTGGCTTCCTCCTGTCTCCCAGACTGCACCTGCTACACTTTCCCAGGAGCCCTGTGTTAGTCTCCTCGCGCTACAGCCACAAACTCAGTGGCTAAAAACAACACAATTTATTCTCTCACAGTCCCGCAGGCCACAGGCTCACAGTCAGCCTCACTGGGTGAGTCAGGGTGTCGGCAGGGCTCCATTTCCTCTGGAGGCTCCAGGGAGAATCTGTTTCCTTCCCTGCTCAGGCTTCCAGAGGCACCCACATTTCTGCTGCATGGCCCTCCTGCGTCCTCCAAGCCAGCCTCACAGCACCTTGCTGTGTCTCTGACGCCCCCGCCTCCTCCCCCAAGCACCCTTGTAATGATGTGGGGCCCACCCAAAGAGCCCAGGATCCTCTCCCAGCTCAAGACCCTTAACTTACTCACATCTGCAGAATCCCCTTTGCTATGTGAAGTAACAGTCCGGGTCCCAGGGGCTGGGATGTGAATACCTTTGGGAGACCTTCAGTTAGCCTACCATAGTGTACTTTCTCCGTCAGCCCCTCGAGCGCAGGGTGCCCCCCAGGCCCTCTGACTTGTGTCTAATGTCTCTTAGGTGAGTCAGGCCACTCCTGGAAGTTCCAACAACAGCCAAAACATCCCATGTCCAGGACCACACCTCTCTCGAGAGTTCTGGAGTCATGGCCAGCTGCTGGCTGGGAATGTCCACCAGGGTCCCCCGCGGGCATCGAAGAGTCAGTGTGTCTGAGACGGAACTCACTCTCTGCCCTTACACCCTCTCTCCCTCCCTGAACCCAGCTGCTCAGGCCTCGGAACCTGTCACAGATGGTACCTGACACGCATGTGGGGTGAGAGGCTGTCCTGGACTGCCACCATCATGTCGGTGTCACTACTCAGATTGCTTCCACGGCTCCTCCCCATTGCCCTCAAGATAAACATCCCAGCTCCTTGGGGTGCCTGGGTGGCTCAGTCAGATGAGCATTCAATTCTTGGTTTCAGCTCAGGTCATGATCTCAGAGTCGTGGGATCAAGCCCTGTGTCCCCATGGTGGGCTCACACTGTGTGTGGAGCCTGCTTGAGATTCTTCCTCTCCCCCTCTGCCCTTCTCTCCTACTTGCAGGCGCTCTTTCTTTAGAATAAAATTTGTTTTAATTTAAAAATTCCAGCTCAACAAGGCCTACAGGCCCTGTGGTCTTGACTCCTCCTGACCCCCAATCCCTCTTGAATGAAATGCTTATAGCCATGTCCAATCTCATGCTATTCCCTATGCCCCTAATGCCATCCTCACCCCCAGCCAACTCCTGATCATACTTCACAGCTCAACTCAAAAGTCACTTCATCCGGGAAGCCCCCCACCTCAATCCAGGGGGAATGGATGCTGACCCTCCTTGGATCGCCTATAATGACCTATATTGCTTGGTGCAATGGAGCCTGACCTGGCTGCAAATTTTGGCTCTGCTGTTTATTAGCTGTGTGACCTTGGAAAAGTTACTTAGCCTCTCTGTTCCTCCATTATATTTAAAATAGGCACAGTATTAGTACTCCTTTCCTCGTGTTGTGTGAGGATCTTGTGTGCAATCAGGCCTGGCAAGCACTCAACCTGGGAGCCTGGCATGTAGACGGTGCCCCTGAAAATCCAGCCATCATCATAGTTAACATCATCATTATTTTTATCTCTTTTGTTGCATTTGTTCGTGTTACAAATGCCTCTGCTGATATGTCTGTCCCTTCTCTCAGTCTGAGGGGTTTTTGCAGCCAGTGACCAGCCTGCATCCCTGCACCCAGCACTGGGTAGCCCAACAAAGTGTGGACTTGCTGACTTTGAACCTGACCCTGGCTTCCACCCTCCCACTTTGTGGTGTCTGCTGCCCCCTGGTGGCAGTTCAGAGCAAGTGTGTGGATTCCCACGCCTCTTCTTGCAGCTGGAGAGCCAAGGGCCCTCCTTCCTGCCTGGTCCCTGGGAGGGGCAGAGGACGCTTAGCCTGCCACGAGCTACACTGCCCCATCCAGATAATCCACTGAGGCCCAACTATGTACACCTTAGCTTCTTCCTTCTTGATCAGCTCTTGTGGCAAGAGAGGCAGTCATTCAGTAAACATTGGTTAAGCACCTACTGCATACTGGACACAGGTTACAGCTGTGAACAAGACACAATATTGGAGTGAAAAGAACCATGAGAAAAAGACTAATTGAAGTCTCCCACTAAACAACAGGACAGCTGAGACCAGAGAGGGAGAGACGTACTCACAGTTACCCAGGTCTCCTGACTCCCGGTACAGTGCTCTCCCATGGGGATGGGAGGATCAGAAACAACACTCGAGAGAGCACAGAGAGTAAAAAGGCAATGTCATGGCAGAGTGGGCCAGCCAGGGGCACTCCACGCAGGGCCTGTGAAGAGGTAGCAAGGGAAGAAGTGGCCAGTGACTGCCCCATGCCCCTGACAAGAGTGAAAGCGACTAGGGGCACCTGGGTGGCTCAGCCAGTTAAGCGTCCGACTTCAGCTCAGGTCATGATCTCATGGTTCATGAGTTCGAGCCCTGCGTCGAGCTCTGTGCTGACAGCCAGCTCAGAGCCTGGAGCCTGTTTCGGATTCTGTATCTCCCTCCCTCTTTCACCCTCCCCTGCTCACGCTGTCTCTCTCACTCTCTCAGAAATAAATAAAACAGTAAAAAAAAAAAGAGTGAAAGCAACTAGCAGCCCCCCAGGCTCCCCAGGGAGGAAATGAATATGACTGACTGCTGACCCGAGAGTTCTACTCTGGGAATTGAGGGAAGTATCCAGGATGGGGACAGAGGTTTATATAGAAGCTATTCCTTTGTCGTTGTTCACAGCTGTGACAAACTGGAAACAACCTAACTGCCCAGCAGTCGGGGTTTAGGTAAATAAAACAGAGAATATGCCTTCAAGTGGCATAGGCAACCATGAGAGATAGAACTTCTAATCATAAGACAAAATACTCCTGTTGATACCAGGAGGGGACAAACCAGGCTACACTCCCACATCAAGTATGATCGCCCCATGCATGAAGGTAGAAGGAAGCCCAAAGAAATACCTGAGGATATTTCATATGGTTACCCTTGAGAGAGAGATCAAGAGGATTTTCCTTTTCATCTTAACTTTTGCTCTCTTCACTCTCCGCAATAGGCATGCAGTACTCTTTTATTTTAATTGAGGCAAAACTTGCTAGCCATTTTAAAGTGAACGATTCCATGGCATTTAGTATATTCA
Source organism: Crocuta crocuta (assembly GCF_008692635.1). Classification (NCBI taxonomy): domain Eukaryota; kingdom Metazoa; phylum Chordata; class Mammalia; order Carnivora; family Hyaenidae; genus Crocuta; species Crocuta crocuta. Next base: position 5,411,709 of record NW_027533280.1, read on the forward strand.
CAAAGTTGGGCAGCCACCACTGGATAGTATTCCACTGTGTGATCACGTCACTACCCATTATCCCTTCTGTTCTTCATGGGCATTTTGTTCATGCCATTACTTTGCTGTTAGAATAAGTGAAGCAGCTTCTTTTATGTACTGTAGTGTTTTCCTTGTTTTTGACATTGCATACATGTCTTAGCACATTTAAAAGACAGGTCTTTTTTTATATTGCATTTTCCCCATAAGCACTTTCTCTGCATACGCTAAAATCTCACTGTCTACCTAGTTTTAGTGGCTGTCTAATATTCTGCCATACAGATGGGTCATAATTTATCCCACCCCTGATTGTCGTACACAGAAGTTCGTTCAACATTTGGCGTCATAAACACAGGCATACATCTTTTTAGCGCATTTCATTTTATTGCGCTTTATAGATTTTGCTCTTGTTTTAAACTGAAGGTTTGTGGCAACCCTATGTCAGGCAAGTCTATTGGCTCCATTTTTTCAGCATTTACTCACTTGGTGTCTCTGTGTGACATTTGGGCAATTCTCTCAGTATCTCAAATGCTTCCGTTACTACTCTATTTGTTATGATCATCTGTGGTCGGCGATTATGACCTGCTGAAAGCTCAGGTGATGGTTGGCATTTTTTAGCAGTGAAATATTTTTTAGTTCAGGTATGGACGTTGGGGGTTTTTTGAGCCATGATGCAGACCAAATAGACTACAGTGCAGCATAAACATAATTTTTGGTTACACTGGGAAACCAAAAATTTCATGACTGGTTTTATTGCAGTATTTCCACAGCATCTCCAAAGTATACTTACGCTGACACTGTGAACGCCTTTGCCCTTCAAACCATGCCCCTGACCGTGGGCCTCTGGCCACCCTGTCCTCCCCCCCAACAGGTGAGTCCAAGAACCCCACAGCCCCACTGAGCATCGCCAATGGCGCAGCCCCCGCCAGCACCTCGGAAGATGCCATCAAGAACATTCTGGAACAAGCCCGCCGCGAGATGCAGGCGCAGCAGCAGGCCCTGCTGGAGATGGAGGCAGGCCCCCGGGGCCGCTCCGTGCCTCCCTCGCCCCCAGAGCGGCCCTCGCTGGCCGCCGTGAGCCAGAACGGGGCTCCAGCCTACGTCAAGCAGGAGGACAGCAGTGGTGGCGGCGGCGGCGGTGGGGGAACCAGCAGCAGCTCCACACAGACCTCGCTCACGGTCTTGTCTCCCGCCGCCTTCGTGCAGAGCATCATCCGGAAGGTCAAGTCGGAGATCGGAGACGCCGGCTACTTCGACCACCACTGGGCCTCGGACCGTGGCCTGCTCAGCCGCCCCTACGCCTCTGTCTCGCCCTCCCTCTCCTCCTCCTCCTCCGGCTACTCTGGACAGCCCAACGGGCGGGCCTGGCCCCGGGGGGATGAGGCCCCCACAGCCCCCGAGGACGAAGCAGCGGGGGGCGAGGATGAGCCCCCCAGGGTGGGCGAGCTGAAGGCCGAAGGGGGCGTCCCTGAGGCAGGCAGCGGGGGGCGGCTGGCCTACTACCCCGCATACGTGCCCCGCACGCTGAAGCCCACGGTGCCGCCCTTGACCCCCGAGCAGTACGAGCTTTACATGTACCGAGAGGTGGACACGCTGGAGCTGACCCGTCAGGTCAAGGAGAAGCTAGCCAAGAATGGGATCTGCCAGAGGATCTTCGGGGAGAAGGTGAAGATAGTGGGGCCCATGGGACCTAGGGAGGGAGGACCAGCTGAGGACCCACCCCCCAGCGTTCATGGTCTTGAGAAGAAAGGGTGTCTGTATAAACAGGAACAAGGCCAAAACAGAATTCAAACCCAGGTCTGCATGACCCCAAACCTTTTTTCCTGCATCCACTTGTCCCTGGGTCCTGTGGGAAGGGAGGGCTGGGCTGACATTCAGTTCTGTGGTTGTTAAAGCAGTGAAATGCTTCCATCCGGTTAGGAATAGCCACTTGACTCTCCTCCTCCAGAATCCTCTGTTCCTCCTGATGGTCCAGCCACTAAGGGGTTAAGGCTCGGCCCAGCCAGTGTTTCCCTGCAATACCAGTGGTTAAGTAGTTTATAACATCACCTCTGCCCTTGGCAGAGGAGCAGGTAGCCAGGTGAGCTGAAAGGAAGAGGAATGACCTCAATGGAAGGTGCCTCTTCCTAGAAGAGGGGGCTTTTGAGGGGGCTTAAACTCAAAAAGTATTCTTGCACGTAGGTATATCTGGAAGGGCACTGCAGATGGGGGACGGGGGGGTGGGGTGGCGGGGGATGGGACAGGCACACAGCAGGCACCTGGGAATGAAGAACAAATCAAGGCAGCCCTGGCCCCCCAGGGCATCAGAGTGAACCGTGGGCCCTAAGCGTCCTGCGGAGAGGGAGGGAGGGAGTGGCCGGGGTCCCAGGGCTCTGTCTCCTAACCTTCCTGCTCCTCCCGTCCCCAGGTGCTGGGCCTGTCACAGGGCAGTGTGAGCGACATGCTGTCCAGGCCAAAGCCGTGGAGCAAGCTGACACAGAAGGGGCGGGAGCCCTTCATCCGTATGCAGCTGTGGCTCTCGGACCAGCTCGGCCAGGCCATCAGCCAGCAGCCCAGCGCCTCTCAGGGTGAGTGTGTTGGGGACACTCTCGTGGGATGCTGCCAGCCCCGGAACCGCCGTGACTTCTGTCTGGCCGACTGCATTGTGCTCCTAGATGGTCTCCCTGCTTTTCATCCTTCCCTCAACCAGAGGGATGCTGTCAGTTGGTGGTTTTAAACCCTAGGTGGCGCCTCAATGCCTAGAGCAAGTGGAGAAAATTCCTTGCCTGCAGAGCCGCCCTCCCATCCCCTGACCAGAATCACTGGTTGATCTCTTGTTCCAAGTAATCCAGCATTCAGCCTCAGAATCCTTGGCAGAGACATTAATGATGCACAGGCGAGGTGGAGTCTGAACGTTGCCTGAGTGAGGAAACTGAGGCTCAGAGAGTTGCCCAAAGTCACAGAGCCAAAATGGAAGGATGGAGTCAGGGGAGGGACTCTAGAAAGCTCAGGCTCCCTCCGCCATGATGAGCAATGGGCAGGTCAGTCAGAGTCCCGGTGAAGCGCAGGGATCAACAAGAAGACTACCATAATGTTAGGCAACAGAATCATCCCAGGGATTGGTGTTTATTTTAGAAGTTCATGTCCACAAAACAAGACTGCACATTGTTGTAGCATTGGCTACAAGCCTATAGATTAAAATGTCAAAAAGAGGGGTGCCTGGCTGTCTCCATCAGTAGATCATGTAACTCTCCATTTCAGGGTCGTGAGTTCACGCCCCATGCTGGGTGTGGAGCTTACTTAAACACCTGGGTGGCTCAGTCAGTTAAGCATCTAACTCTTGATTTCGGCTCAGGTCATGATCTTGTGGTTTGTGGGACTGAGCCCTGCATTGGGACACTCAAACAACTGAGCCGCCCAGGCGCCCTGTTGCTCTTTGTCTTTAAAACAGACATAGAGAGGGGGCACCTGGGCGCCTCAGTTGGTTAAGCGTCTGACTCTTGGTTTCGACTGAGGTCATGATCTCGCAGTTTGTGGGTTCGAGCCCTGCATTGGGCTCTGTGCTAATGGCACAGAGCCCGCTGGGGATTCCCTCCCTCTCTACCCCTCCTGTGCTCGCTTGCTTGCTCTCTCTCTCAAAAATACCTAAACACTAAAAAAATTTTTTTAATAAAAACAGGGGGATTTGAAGCAAATAACAGAGTGTTAACATCTATTCGGGTCATGGACCCAGGGAAGGGAAGGAGGATTTACATTTTCTTTTTTGTATATTTCTAGACTTTAAAATATTTTATAATTAAAATTTTTAATTGAAAAACCCTGCTGCACCAGACCATTATAAGAACCACTGCAACCGCCCTAATTTGTCACACATGCGGCTGAGCGCTTATGGTGCTTTCATCTTTAATCCTCACATTAGTCTTGACGGGAGGGACTATTTGTCACTCCTACTTCACAAAAGAAGAAATGGAGGGTCTGAGTAGTACAGTGATTTGCCCAAGGTCACCTGCTGGTTAGTGGAAGAGCCAAGATTAGAACACAGGGCAATGGCCATTAGGGTCCACAAGAGTGCCTACCCCAGAGCCCATACCTGTGAAAGAGTTCCCATCCTTGTCCTTGTGTTGTGTTGTGTTGTGTTGTATTTTAATTAATTTTCTTATCGTGGTAAAGTTGATAAAAAAAAAATTTACCATTTGAACCACTTTTAAAGTGTACAGTTCAGTGGCATTTATTACATTCACAACTTTTTACAGCCACCACTTCTACCTAGTTCCAGGACATTCTCATCACCCCAGAAAGAACCCTGTGCCCATGAAGCAGCCACACCCACTCACCCCTCCCCCACCGTAACCACGAATCTGATTCCTGTCGTATGGATTTGCCTCTTCTGAATATTCCTATCAATGGAATCATGCAATATGTGGCTTTTTGCATCTGGCTTTCACTTAGCCTGTGGTTTCAAGGTACATCCATGCTGTAGCATGTGTCGGTACTTCATTCCTTTTCACGGCCAAATAATATTTCCTTTAGACCACCTTTTGGCTATTGTGAATAACACTGCTATGTATACTCATGTGCATGTTTTTGAACACCTGTTTTTGATTCCTTTGGCTGTATACCTCTGAGTGGAATTTCTGGGTCATATGATTATTTTTTAATAAAGTTTATTTATTTTGAGAGAGAGTACACACTCACCTGTGCACATGGCAGAAAGAGAGCGAGGAAGAATACCAAGCAGGCTCCATGCTGTCAGTACAGAGCCTGATGTGAGGCTCGAACTCAGGAATGGTGAGATCATGACCTGAGCCAAAATCAACAATCAGACACTTAGCCAACTGAGCCACCCAGGTGCCCTGGTCATATGAAAATTCTGTGTTTAACTTAGGAACTTCTGAGCTGTTTTCCATAGTGACGGCACCATTTCCATCCTGACAGCAATGTCGGGGAAGGGGTTCCTATAGCTCCACTTCCTCCCCAGCACCTGCTATTCTCCTGGTTTGACTGGAGCCATCCCAGTGGGTGTGAATTGGCATCTCATTGCAGTTTTGATTTGCATTTCCTATGTGTCTAATTGTTTTGGTTTTTAAAAATGTCTTTGTTGCGTAAGGCTAGAATTAGGCACAGACAACCCAGCATGGTGCTCCTAGTGGAGGAAACAGGACAAGCAAAGGCGAGGAGGAAGGATCATCCAGACAGGGAAGGGAGTGAGGTCCAGTGAGCATGAACGCCTTGTCCCCTGTCCCTCCGCAGACCAGGCAGCCAGGGCCCAGGTTCATGGAAGCAGAGATGTGAGCAGTAGCTGCTGGCTCGGGGGGCAGGGGGCTGATCCAACCAGGGCCCCCACAGCCACCACCCATCCACAGAGCGGCAGGAGAGGGGTCCACTGCCCACGAGGTGCCACAGCGTCCAGCCATAGGCTTGAGTATGAATCTGTCCCACCCCCCATTTTGTCCTTGGCCCAGGAGTTGGGGCCGAGCTGGATGCCAAAGGAAGGTTCCAAAGCATGGCATCCCCACACCAGCCGCCTGCCACAAAACCTGGCTCGCCTTCAGCGATGCCCACAGTGGCGGACGTGGGTACAGACAACGGCCACTTGTGTCTGAGGCTTCTCAGAATTCTCTGGCGGTTGAGGAAGCCCTGCTCTGCCCACATGGTCTCTGACTTTCCTCCAAGTCTCTCCATGTCATTCTTCTGTCCCTCTCTCTTGTCTTCCTGGAGTCTTTCTTACTGTGTCTCTTTGTCCCAGTCTCTCTCCCCACATCGTTTTCTTTCCTTGTCCCTGTCTCCCACTCTGGTCTGTGTCCTCCGTCACTCATCCCTCCTTCCCTCTCTCCCTCACTGTCTCTTCACTGTGACCAACTGTCCCGTTTGCCCAGGACACGGGACTTTCTGTACAACAACCAGGAAAGTCCCGGGCAGACAGGTCACCTGCTCTCCCCACTCTGCCCTGCTCCAGAGCCTCTGCTCAAGCCCCAGCCAACCTGACTGTCCAGCCTCTCAGTGCTTTATATTTAGCGCGTTCCTCCTGATAGGGTTGATTTCTGAATCTTTCAATAATTTTGTCGGAAGCGGTCTTGGAAGTCAGAGTAGTCAGAAGAGGCCAACGTTCTGCCTGGGGGCTGGCTGGTTTCAGCCTCATCATCTGGGTTGCCCTCCATCTCCTCATCCCGCTCCCTCTCTGGCTGGAAAGCTGGCCCTTTAGGTAGGGATGCAGTTTTCCCAAGAGGCAGATGCCTTCAAAGACCTTAGATTCTCCTCCAGCGGAGCCCAACCCCTCTCCCATGGCAGCCACAGAAGGACTCTTGAAACAGCCTCTGGCTTCCCCAGCCTGGCCCTTCCCCACCAGCTCTGCGTCTGGATGCACCAGCCACCTGGATGACCAGGATCACCCTGATTTGGGGAAGGCAGGGAACAGTAGTGTCCTTCCACGTCCACGGATATGGGCTGCCGGACCCACAGGGCTCTGATGTCACTACTCAGAACTTGGAGGCTTCACTTTGCCCCTTACAGGGATAAGCAGAGGTCCTGACTCAGATTTATCCATTCAACAGTCTTCTGCCCAACACCTCCTTCTTCCCCAGGCTCCAGACTCACCCCCGACTAACATGTGGTCCCTGCCTTCCAGGGGCCTGCTTGGATGAGAGGACTGTGATTCAGGGACTGGGTGTTAGCAAGGTCATCATCAAAGACACCCAACATGTCTTCCACATGGCTTTTCTAACATATATTCACACAAATGTCTTTTGATGAATGAAAACTGTGGCTTATAAACTCACTTTTTAAAATATGCCATTGTACTGTGGACATCCTTTTAGCTTTACTGAGATAAGTTTGACATATTAACATGGTGGGAGTTTAAACGATGATAATGTGGCGGTGATATGATATGCATGTGTATTGTAAAATGTTTACCACAGTAAAACTAGTTAACACATTCTTCACCTCCCATAGTTACCATTTTGTTGTTATGCTGGGAATAGTAAAGCCCCTCTCTCGCAGGCAGGGTCAAGCACATAATGCAGGATTGTTAACCACAGTCATCTTGCTGTACGTTAGATCCCCAGAACTTGCTCATCTTACACGGACGTCTTTTCATTACGTTATTATTTTGTGTTTATTGCTTATTTTGAGAGAAAGAGAGCACAAGCAGGGGAGGGGCAGAGAGAGGGAGAGAGGATCCCAAGCAGGCTCAGTGCTGCCAGCACAGAGCCTGATGTGGGGCTCGATCCCACAGACTGTGGGATCATGTCCTGAGCTGAAATCAAGAGTCAGATGTTTAACCTACTGAGCCACCCAGGTGCCCCTCAGTACATTGTTAACTGCTTTAGGAAATGACCATATTTTATTTTGCTAATCTCTGGTGGTTGAGCTTATAGGGGGTTGCCAACTAATTTTTTACAACTTTTCATTTTTGAAGTAATTTCTGATTAACTGAAGAGTTGAAACAATAGAACACCAGAGTCTCTGTACCCCACAAACAAACTCACCAGTTGCTAATTTTGCCATATTTGCGCTCTTTCTCTCCAGACCATTTGAGATGTTAGTTGACAACACCCTGTTCCTTTACCCCTCAATGCTTCAAAAAGTATTCCCCAAGAATGAGAAAGAAATGTGACAATGATACTATACTGTTAATGTAGCTCACTATCTATATTCAAATTTCTTTGGTAGTCCCTATAATATCCTTCATGTAATTTTTTTAAGTAAATTCTACTCCCAACATGGGACTTGAACTCAACCCCAAGATCAAGAGTCTCATGCTCTACCGACTGAGCCCGCCGGGCACCCCATCCTTTATAAAATTTTGTTTCTCCCTGTCTAGGATCAGATCCAGGACTCCTTGTATTTAGTTGTTATGTCTCTTTAGTCTCTCAATTTGCACAATTCTTCTGCCTCTCTTTGTTTTCCGATTTTGACATTTTTGAAGCCAGTTATTCTATAAAGCATCTCAAGTTCAGCTTTGTCCGAGAAACATCACACTTTTAGCAGAAATATCACACAAGTGCTGCTGTGTCCTTCTCAGTACATGGCATCAGGAGGCACCAATGTTGATTTGTCCTTTGATTAGTGATGTTAACTTTGGTCATTTGGTTAAGGTGATGTCTGCCAAGTATCTATACTGGAGAGTTAACTACTTTTCCCTTTGTAATTAATAAGTGTCTTGTAAAGAAATACCTAGAGATCATGTAAATACCCTACTCTTCATCGAACTTGTATCTGCTGGTATTTGCATCCAGGATGGTCCCTGCCTAAGATACTACTATTGTGGTTGCAAAATGGACTGTTGCCAACACTTGGCCCTAACAAACAAGCCACCCAAACAGGATGTGTCTGTTCCAAATGGCAGTAACTACCTTCTCTATCTCTCTGTGGCCCACAGCCAGTCCCGCGGAACCGAGGTCCTCACCATCCCCGCCCCCTAGCCCTACGGAGCTGGAGAGGAGCTCCCAGGAGCCCTTGAGCCTGGCACTGGAGGGCAGCAAGGAAAACCAGCAGCCGGAGGGACGCCCCAGCTCTTCGCTGGGGGGGAAGGTGTACTCGGGCAGCCAGGCCACAGGGGGCATCCAGGAGATCGTGGCCATGTCCCCCGAGCTGGACACATACTCCATCACCAAGAGAGTCAAAGAGGTCCTCACAGACAACAACCTAGGTACAGCGTAGTGGGAATCAAGGATGCTGCCTCGTGCCTTGATTGGCTCTTATTTGCCTTAAGCAAAGGGTCCACACTGAGATCCCGGGGCCCAGGGTCCTGCCTGTAGGTGCCCATCAGCCCAGCTGTACCCAGGACTCCAACCCAGGTCAGGTCCCTAGAGTAGGACAAAAGGGAGGTGAGTGCAGGTCTGATGTGACCTGAAATCCTCAGCCCACAGTGACAGAGAGGCTCTAGCACAGTCCTGACCCAGGGCTGAGCCCTTTGCCCTCTGGGGATACAGGGAAGAGACTGTTCTAGAACTCTTTCACTCGTTGGATCACAAACTCCTCTGAGTCTCCAGGGCAGCTCAGGCCCCTTTCCCAGAGGGGTGCACACGGACCCCAAATTGTTCACTGCAATTTCTATTATAAAAATAAGACATCTTCATTATTTTAAAATATCAAACAGTACAGAAAAAAAAGTAAGCCGAAAAGTAAATAAAATTCCCCCAATCTCCCAGTCACCCTCCACAGTTTTTATATCTTCAATACTTTCTGAAAACATACAAGAATACATGTATACCTGATTTCTTCATTTTTTTTCTATGTAGCTGAATTTATATACGCACTGTCCTCTTCCTTGCTTTTTAGAAGTGAACACTGTTTTGTGGACACGCTTCCACATTAGAATGATCAGACCACCTGCAGTCATTTTCCCTGTTGCAGACTGTTTCAGGCCAGGGATGTCCCACACCTTTTACCCAATTGATGGGCATCTTGGTGATTTCCAGTATCCCGCTGCCTTTGAAACTACATCCGTGTGCACCTCTGTGCCTTTGAGTGGGTACAGCTGGCGGATAGATCCCAGGCGGTGGAATCACTGGATCAGAGAATAGAACATTGAAATTTTGATAGAATCTGTCAAATTACTCTCTAACGAGGTGATATTAATTTTCACACATAAAGTTTTCAGACGTGTTGAGGGAAGCTCCTACGAGGGCAGAAAACCTAAATTATTAGAGCATTTTTTTTGGTAGCTGTCAGGTCCCCTAACGCCAACCCCCTATTTTGCAGAACGGTCCCCTCCAGATTCTCCCCAGGTGGGGGGGGTCCCCAGTGTGGATGGTCCTTCCTTCTGAGCTAGTGGAGACATCCCTGGGTTCTCCTCATTTTCTTGTCTCCCTTGGGAGCACACCGCCCAGCCTGGGGTAACAGGTTGCCCTCCCCTGTCCCTAGGGCAGCGGCTGTTTGGGGAGAGCATCCTGGGGCTGACGCAGGGCTCCGTGTCTGACCTCCTGTCCCGGCCCAAGCCCTGGCACAAGCTGAGCCTGAAGGGGCGGGAGCCCTTTGTGCGCATGCAGCTGTGGCTCAGTGACCCCCATAATGTGGAGAAGCTGAGGGACATGAAGAAGCTGGAGAAGAAAGGTGAGCCCTGGGATTCTGGCTGTGACTTGAGGTTTTCCCTTTGGAGCCATCCCTAGTTGTGTGACAAATAAACCCAAGGCCCCACGGATGCCATCTCAGCCTGGTGCAGGCTGCAAAAAAAAAAAAAAAAAACAATCCCCCAGAATGTAATTGAAAACAATTAAAACATTTACTGTTTTTCCCATGAAAATCCCAATACCTCCCCTCTCAGCATCCTTCCATACACCCATAGCTGCTTCGAAGTCTCTGCCAGCCCGAGCTGCATAGTCCCTCCCTTTCTGAACCCCCTTTGCCTGTTACCCAGAATCTGCACAAGACACAAAATTGGCCCAGCAAACAGGAGTCCGCCCTTATGGGTGTGGAGAAGGGGATTGCAGATTCTCACATTATATCCCTGAAAACTTGAGCTGGCATTGAGCACCTGCTGTGTGCCCACCTAATCTCATGCTGTGCTGAAAATGTTCTGAAAAGCCCAAGGTTGGGAGATGAGATACAAGGAACTGAAAAAGTTGTCACCCAGGGCACCAAGGTAGTTCCTGGTGAGGGCCCAGGGCCAAGCCCGGCTGTAAAGGGCACACGTGCTGTTGGCATCAGCCAGCTCTGCAATTGACTTGGCCTGCCACTTCCTGACTGTGTGATGTTGGGCAAGTTAAGCCCTCTCTCTGTGCCTCATTCTCCTTCCTGAAAACTATAAAAGTCTCAGGGCATTGCTGTGAGGATTAAGTTATGTCCTCCATTCTGAAGTAGGCATCATTTCTTCCCCTACTTTTTGACAATTTGTGGTTGCGATGCATTGTGCAATTATGGGGACAGTTTAAATTAATGTCCCTCCCTGGCCCCCAAGACTGTAGTGAAATTCAGTGACACTTCTGTCAACCAAGGGAATGCTGAAGAGCACCGGTGTTGAGCACTCCCTATCTGGGAGGGCTCTGCTAAGCTCTCTGCGTACTTAACACCTGGGTGTTAACGACCAGACTTGACAGGCAGGTGTGAGCAGAGCGGCCTCTCAGCAGAGGAGCCGGAAGTATGTGGAAGCAGAGCAAGGAGGGAGACAAGGATAAGACTAGCTGCGGGCCCCTGAGCTCAGGACACCAGCCTGCAGCGGCCCCCACCCCATGTGCCCACCGCCCCTGGGGGATGGGCCTCGGGGCACCCCCCTCAGTGCTTCCTCCCCCCTGCCTGGCCCAGCCTACCTCAAGCGCAGGTACGGCCTCATTAGCACCGGCTCCGACAGCGAGTCTCCCGCCACCCGCTCCGAGTGCCCCAGCCCCTGCCTGCAGCCCCAGGACCTGAGCCTCCTGCAAATCAAGAAGCCCCGAGTGGTGCTGGCGCCGGAGGAGAAGGAGGCGCTGAAGAAGGCCTACCAGCTGGAGCCCTACCCCTCCCAGCAGACCATCGAGCTCCTCTCCTTCCAGCTCAACCTCAAGACCAACACCGTCATCAACTGGTTCCACAACTACAGGTGCAGTGCTGGGGCGTGCACTGGGGGGGTGGCCCCGTCCTGGGGCTGGGGGAGCGCAGCTTGGCCTCTGAGAGGTGGGGAGACCGGAGTCCAGGTGAACCTGGGTGTGAATCACAGCTCCGCTTTCCAGCTCTGTGAGAATCTGAGCACGTCACATCCCTGAGCCTCAGTCTCCTGACCTACAAAATGGGAACCATAGTGGGATCTGCTTCCTAGAGTGGTCCTGAGGAGTCAGTGGGCTACCATATTTACATACAATACTGGTCACATGGTATGGGGTAGGTGATGACAAGCTTGTCACTGCCTTAATTATCCATCCAGTTTGCTCTATGTCTGCCTCTGTGAAGGGACAAGAATGCTGTTTGGGACACAGAGCTGAGGAGCCCTCACTGCCCACTGAGATTCATGTTGGGGCCCTGATCTGCGGCTCTTGGCCTCTTCCCCCCCACACACAAGCCCAAAGAAATCCCTCTGGCAGCCCCTTAGCCTCCAGCCTCCTGGAGGAGTGAGTGATTCCTATTTCTGTGGCTGCCTCCCACTCGACACTCTCTAATCTTGTGGGTCCCTGGCCCACAGTGGTGGCTGGGCTTCCTGGGAACTCAGTCCCAGGGCTGGCGGGGGGCATTGACTGGGTGCAGCTGTACCTGAGGAGACTGCAGTGGGGGGAGAGTTCGGGGAGGGCCCTGCGGAGAAGGCTTGGTGGAATTCTCGGGACCATCTTTGAGCCCCCTCCCCCCACCAAGCTTCCTGAGCAGGAAAGGTCTCTGGTGTCCATGCTGTGCCAGACAGGAGGGCCACCAGTGTATTCCAGGGGCAGAGAGAAGGCCTCTTGCTCCCCAAGGAAGAGGAGGAAGGAGGAGCCTGGAAAGGTGGAATGTTTGAAATCTCCCTCCGCAGCCCAGGCACAGGCATCACACAGACCTGAGTTCAGTCCCACCTTGGCTGTGTGTTCTTGAGCAAGTCACTGTATTTCTCTGAGTCTCATCCCTGTTAGGGAAACCCAATGCTTACCCCACAATGCTGAATCAAGGATCAAATGAAAAAACTTTAGGCATAAATATGTTGTCAAATGCTGCTGCTTATGACCTGGCTCAGACTTGGGGCCTTCCAAACAGCAAATGACATAGGTCCTTAAATCCTTATATTCCCCTTCCCTTCCTGAGGGATTTGGGGATGTCCTTTCCTCTCCTCTCTTATTCCCCACAGGACCTGAGCACTCCACTTTAATCTAACATATTCATTCAACAAATAGTTGGCAATGTAGGCATAGTGATCCAGGATCTGGAGATACAGGGGTTCAAAGCCATCATCCCTGGCCTTATAGAGCTTAAAATTTTGAACCAGATAGTGTTACTACTATTTAATTGCTATAAAACAGAAAGGAATAAGGGGCTGAGGATAAAGCGAATTCTGTCCAGGGAAGACTCTCCAGAAGAGGTGCCATTTGAGCTGGGTTTTGAAGGATGACAAGGAATTTGCACCTAGAAAAAGAGAGAATTACACTCCCAAAAGAAACTGTTCTCAGAGAGTTCTAGAATATATATTATTTCATTTGGTAAATGTTTATTGAGCACCTACTCTCTACCAGGCACTGACAGAAACAAGACAGAGTCCTCGTCCTTAGCATCTCTTACAGACCAGCAGGGAAGGCCACTCTTAAATGAGCACACTTATTAATGTATCATTACAAACTGCAGTGAACTCTGGGAAAGGTAAATAATAGGATGTTTTGAGAATAAATTACCAGGGAGACCCTGCTATAGATTTAAGAGTCAGGAATTTATTTTTTAAAAAACTAGTTTATACTATGTATGAATGACTGAATGAATGAATGAATGAAGCCTTATATTTGATCTACAGTTTGGAAGTTCTAATGATGGAACTTCAGGCATTGAGCCATGCTAACCCCCGGTCCAATCCCATTTCAGTGGAAACCACTAGGGCTCTCCCTGGTCCCAGCAGCTATTCCTTCTAGAGGAGACTGCAGGTGAAGGTGGAGTGCCTTGAAAGGTGGGCAAGGCCACCTTTGTGGAGAGACTGGGGGCTGAGCCAGATGACCCCTAGGATCAGGATCCTGGGAAGGGACTCCATCCCCAACCTGGGCAGGAAGCCAGGGAGGCAGGAGAGTATAGCCAGATAACTGGGTTCCCAGCCTAATTGCTTACTCTGTGACATGGCAATCTTTGTGCCTCCCTGAGCCTGGTCTCCTGTATCTGTAGGAATGAGACTAGTATCTCTTTCATAAGGTTACTATGTAAAATAAATGCAGTAATCTGCAAAAAGTGCTTGGCCTGGTGCCTGACACATGATAAGCAGCCATTATTACGATGTTTATAATTACAACTTAAATCATTACCCTTATATATAAGTAATATGTACTTTAATGTAAATGGGCAGAGAGCCACAGCATTGAAGGTGCTGAGGAAGCCCTTTTGCTCTGTGACCTTGGACAAGCCATTTGACCTCTCTGAACTTCACTTGCTGTTAGGAAAATGATTACTGGGGTTAGTCCCAATCCTGACTTCCTGTTTCACACATGTAAGACAGCAGGGAAGTGGTTGAAGTGGGGAGAGAATGAGTGGGTTCTGGACTGGAATTTGGGCTACCCAGGTTCTGGTCCTAGCTCTGCCCACGTGTACCATGNCTTCCTGTTTCACACATGTAAGACTAAGTTTCTCTCCGACAGCAGGGAAGTGGTTGAAGTGGGGAGAGAATGAGTGGGTTCTGGACTGGAATTTGGGCTACCCAGGTTCTGGTCCTAGCTCTGCCCACGTGTACCATGGTGATCCGAACAAGTCGCTCTCCACACCTCTATTTCCCCTTCGGGCTGATGTCTAAGTCTGTCCAGGAAAGAAGCAGGGAGTTGGTGCCACAAACCAGATCTGGGTTTGGCTTCAAGAACTACTCTAGACCGACGCTGTCCAAAAGAAATATAATGTGAGCCATGTATGATTTAAAATTTTCTAGGAGCCACATTTAAAAAATTTAAAGAAACACATGAAATTAATTGTAATTTATTTTATTTAGCCTAATATAACCATTTCAATGTGCAGTCAATATAAAAATGTAATTAATGAGACCTTTTCCCTTTTTTGTGTGAAGCCTTTAAAATCCAGTGTGTATTTTTAACCCTTAGAGCACCTCTCAGTTCGGACTAGCCACATTTCAAGTGCTTAAGAGCCACGTGGGGCCGGTGGCTACTGAACTAGACAGTGCAGGTCTAGATCATGAGCTTTGGAATCCAGCAATCCTGAGTTCAAACCCTGGCTCTGCTACTTGCTGGCTGTGTGGCCTGGAGCAAGTCACTCAGCCTCTCTGAGGCTTGTTTCCTCCTCTGTGAAGTAGGGGTAATAATAGCACCCGCTAGTAAGGTTGTTGGCAAAGCTGGCTAAGATGCCGCGTGTGAAGAAGCTTTGTGCCTAGTGAGACCCTGGGGAAGAGGGCAGGGGCAAAATGCCACTTGTCTCGGTAAAATCTAGGGTTAGCCAGGTCCCCCATCCAGCCCCTCACTCACCGCCATCTCTGCCCCAGGTCCCGGATGCGCCGGGAGATGTTGGTGGAGGGGACCCAAGACGAACCAGACCTTGACCCCAGTGGGGGTCCTGGCACCCTGCCACCAGGCCACTCCCACCCAGACCCTACCCCACAGAGCCCCGACTCTGAGGCCGAGGACCAGAAGCCTGCTGTGAAGGAACTGGAGCTCCAGGAAGGCTCCGAGGAGCGCATCACACCCCCAGCCACCCAGGACAAGGCCCAGGTGAGGATTAAGCAGGAACAGACTGAGGAAGACGCAGAGGAAGAGGCGGGCACGCGGCTCCAGAACTCTGGGGAGCCAGACAGAGGCCAAGGTTCTCCCAAAGAGGCGCATCCTGACCACCCGGATAACGACAGACTCCCTAAAGTGGCCCCAGGGCTCCTCCTTCCAGGCGGGACCACTCCAGACTGCCCCTCACTGCAGCCCCCCCAGGAGAGTGAGGGCGGGGAGCGGCTACACCCGGACCCTCTAAGTTTTAAGTCCGTCTCCGAGTCCTCACGCTGCAGCCTGGAGGTGTCGCTGAACTCGCCCTCAGCCGCCTCCTCCCCGGGCCTCATGATGTCTGTGTCACCTGTCCCCTCCTCCTCAGCCCCCATCTCCCCATCCCCACCCGGCGCCCCTCCCGCCAAAGTGCCGAGTGCCAGCCCCACTGCCGACACGGCTGGGGCCCTGCACCCCAGCGCCAAGGTGAACTCCAACTTGCAGCGGCGACACGAAAAGATGGCCAACCTGAACAGCATCATCTACCGGCTAGAGAGGGCTGCCAACCGGGAGGAGGCCCTGGAGTGGGAGTTCTGAAGGCAGGCCCAGGAGGGCAGGGGCACACGGGGGTGGGCCGCCCTTCCGGCTCTCACTCGTCCTGCCAGGCAGGGTGGGGGAAGGAAGGGAGGAGCTCACCATCAAAATGTGGACAGCAGTGTTATGCAGTTTACGTTTTTTGTTGTAATCCTAGTTCTAGGACGTTGTGAGGGAGCGGGTGGGGCACACGCCACTGCCTCCTCTCTTTGGCACCCGCTGCCCCACGGGGCGCCCTCGTCTCCACCCTGGCCTCTCTGCAGGAGGCACAAGCGATGCGGCACCACATTCTCACCTGGAAACTCCAAACTCTTTTAGAAAAAAATAAATATTTATAGACCTCTTTTAGATATTTTAATAAAGGATCCTTTGGAATTTATTCCCAGCCAATGCTGTTTTGATATTACAGAGAGTTATAAAATCAGGATGCTGTCACAACTGTTGCGAAGTATACACCGAAGTTGTGTCGTTTTTTGCCACTAGATGAGATTAAAAGAAGACAATTGTTCAAAGCCATCACAAAACACTATAAGACTGACCAAAATTTAGATAACCCTTGAACTGCGGCTTTTTTCCACATCTGTCTGTGAGACACAGCACATTGCTACTGCTCTTCCAGAAACCGTACTGAAAAGAGAAAGTCCAAAAGACTCTAAATGAAAACCTCAATGCCGTTGAGGATGTGTTTCACTCTGGTGGTCTGTTTTGCAACCTTGATAACACAGAATGTCCCGTGCCGTTGTAAATGTTGTAGAGATGTGGGCTGTGGCCGGCCATCCTACCCAAGATGTGACATGGTACAAAATAAACTACTTCCCCTCCCTCTAGTCAGAAGCCTGTGGGCCGCGGAGGTCGGACACCCAGCCTATCCATCTGTAGACAAGATGTGTTTCTGGATCCTTTGGAAAGCCGGGCGTGGGGTCAGGTGATTGGAGGGCAGCATTTGAGCCAGAGTGACCCTGTTCCCCAGGCCAAATCATGGCCACAGCACAGGAAGTTCCCTACTGGCTTTCCAGAGCAGGACTGTGGCCACCGTCTCCCGCTCCCCGTGCTTTAAGAAAATGATAGCGTTGGTCATCCCATGGGCACCCAGCACCGAAAAGTAGGTTCATCTAACAGAGATTCCCCAGCTCCCTTCTTGCCGTCTCTTTTCTCAAGTTGACCCAGGTGCTGTTTCTGGAAGGCATCTGCAGCTCCCAAGTCCAGAACAAAGCATGAAGGTGGAGTTCACGGCACGGCCACCGTACCCCAGCCTCTAGTCTATCCTCCTGCCTCCCAGCACACGACCTCTGGGGAGCAAAGACTCAATCCCCCAACTCAGAGAAGCCCTTCCTCCAGCACCTTCGCCATCAGGGTCTCTGGCAGGAGAGCTCCCAGTGCAGATGGAACAGCCACCGTGTTGGTTTTTGACTCTCTGTCTCTCTCCTGTTTTTATTTCTTTTCCTTTTCCGAACTCTCTGTGGGAAGGCTGAATTGGTGACTCCCCAGCTGAATGAATCCAGAATGATGATCACAAGGTGGCCATAATCGGTACCAATCCAGTGCCGGGGGGAGATGGCTGATGGGTTTCAAGGATGCAGCAAGCATTTTGAAACCAGGCCAGTAAAACCCAGCGATCAGAAGGGGACAATTGAGGGCTGTTCCAGAAATCTCAACTCTCATGCACCCAGCCCAGGCTGCAGTCTCCATGCCAGTCCCAAGAAGAACAACGCAAACCCTGCAGGAAAATGTCCTTTTCCATACACCCAGGCTATGCATTGAAGAGTTTTCCACTGTATACATTTTTATCCAGATGAAGGTATTTTTATATTTTGACAATAGGAAACAGTGACCAATTTTCAGAGTAATCTGGAACAAACAAAACATCTTCTTTTAGCCACCACCGCCCTGTCACAGGACAACCGTGAGGGAGCACACCACTTTCTACTGTCGAAACCCACACAACATTGAAATGCAGGCTCACCCGCAGACTACAAATCTTAGAGGACTCAATCTGGCTTTTGTGTGACGGGATTTGATTAAGCACTTAGTATAGTCTTTTGAACACAGAAATCCTGTTGTACTTAAAGCTAGCAAACCCATGAACAACTTTGTCAGGTTCACGTCCTATAACGGTAAAAACAAGACAAAAACCCACAAAACCGTTTCTATGAGAGATTGATGAACTTTGTTTAAAATTTTAAAAAGAACACGTTCTGTAAACGCGTCGCTCAATACAGAATTGTATAATAATGTCTGGGTGTCCTGCTTGCTCTGTTCTGGAGCTGGGGATGCAAACCGGGGGTCCAGTCTGGCGCTCAGAGCCAGTATTTACAAAGCAGTATTCTTTTTTAATGTTTTATTTCTGAGAGAAAGAGAGAGAGGCAGCATGAGTAGGGGAGGGTCAGAGAGGGAGGGATAAACAGAATCTGAAACAGGCTCCAGGATCTGAGCTAGCTCTCAGCACAGAGCCCAACGTGAGGCTCAGACCCACAGACTGTGAGATCATGACCTGAGCCGAAGTCGGACGCTTAACCCACTGAGCCACCCGGGCGCCCCAAAGCAGTATTTTTTTAAAACTAACTTTTTCATTAGTGTGCCACCATTAAAATGTGGGGGCATGTCACATAAAAATCACAATTACATTACCGGCTTCTCGTGAAAACCGTAGTGTCTGGCCACACTGGACCTAACTTCCAATGTGACAGCGGCTGGCTGAGGGGCAGATCCCCCTTCAGACAGGACATTGCCTGTGGTCTGTGTCAGTCCTTACCCGTGCCACCTGCCCGGGTCCTATGGACATGTCTGTTGGTGACTGTGCTGTGGGCTCCTGCAAAGGAAAGTGGAAGGACTGGAATCCATTTTCTCCTCAGTGCAGCAGGGTGGAATCCAGTTAAACTCGGGGACTGAGATCATGCCCTGCCCCCAGTCGGTGGCCACATGTCATGTCATGGGCCTAAGACCAACCAGTTTACAAGCTGCACTCACCTCAATGGAGTGAGTAGCCAGTGCCGACCGCCTCCTGATAGGAAAAACGCCAAGAGGGGCTTCCTAGTAACCAACACAGCATCGCCCCTTTCCAAGCTGTATAACCAGGGCCTTGGCTTCCCCGTCTGTGAAATAGGAATATCGCAGCAGCCAGTTCAGAAGGTGATTATGAAGAATAATCATGCTTGTAAAATATGTAAGACTGTGTGGCATGTAAGGGCTCGGTACCACTTCCTGCTATCATGAGCAGGAAAGCGTTCAGGTCTTTCAACCTATGATGGTGAATCTGTGCATCAGGCTGCAGGAGGTTTGTTTCTTGCCCAGTAGCTCCAAGAGAGTCCCTGACGTGGCATTACTCACCCGTGAGCCAAGGCCACATGGTGTGCCAAGACAGACCTTTGCTCTTTGTCTGTAAACCTTCTGTTTGTCCTTCAAGTGGGAATGAAATTATTAATTGGTTAGGATACAAATTGCTCCAAACCCAGCAGGATGGCCTCCGAGATTCCCAAGCACCCCATCAAGGCAGGGAGGGCAGCATGAGGTAAGGCCATGGCCCCTTTCCATGGATGCCCCAAGCTAGCCATTAGGGTGACATTTCAGGCGGGCCTGGCCTCTGCTCAGAGTTGGAAAGGAGAAGGATGAGAGTCAAGAGTTCAGGCTGAGGGGCCATACCTCCTCATTTCAACCCCGGCCCCACCTGGTGGAGCTGTAGGACCTTAGGAAAATGTCTTACCTGCTCTGTGCCTCGATGTTCCAAGCTATACAGTGGAAGTGATAGTAATGGCACCTTCCCTGGAAGGTGGTTGTAAGGATTCAAATTAATCAAACCCAAGGGCTGACCCTATGGGCCCTTGGTTCACAGCTCTGGAAAAACACAAGTCAGAAATCCCGAGGATCTGGCCCCATGGTGTAGTGGGGGCAGGAGAGGAGAAGCCACGTCTGACTCCTAGTAGCCACCTAAGGGCCTGCAAAAGCAAGGGCCCCCGGCCTCTGGGGACTACGGCTCCATCCTGGGCCGTCATCTTCGGTGTTGACATTATCTGCAGCCGCTTCCCATCTGGAGCGGAAAATGCAGTAAAAACACATAAATGTGGAATTCTGAACTAGGGAGTGTGGGTGAGTGGGGAGTGGAGAGGACAGAGAGAAATGAGGAGTCCGGAAAGGCTTTAGAGGAGGGTGGCAGTAGGTTTAGATCGGGGGACCAGGAATACCTGAGTTGGGGGCAACTTGGTGACCATGCATCTGGGCAGTATTTATTGAGTGCCTACTGTGTGCTCAGTCATTCAATGGCAAAAACATGGATAACCATGAGTAGCATGAGTAGTGGGGTCCAGAAAGGCTTCCTGGAAGAGAGGACATCTCAGGTAACACCTGAAATACTATCGGAGTTAGAGGAGAAGCAGGGACAAGAACATGGGGAAGTAGGTCCAAAGGAGGCTGGGATTTGAAGTTGGGGTGGAGGGAGGAACAGGGGTGAGGGTCAGGTCCTGAAGCCCCTTGGGGCGTGGTGGGAAGTATGCCTTTCTCTTGAGGGGTCCCGGGAGCCATGGACCATGTGAGGCAGGCGGTTGCTATGATCAGACTTGCAGACTTAGGAGGTTTGGAGGTTGTTGCCTGGGGAGGCCGCAAGCCAGAGAGCTGCAGAGCCCACCCCGCACCAAAGGCCCTGACCCTTGGGCCTCTGTGGTCCTTGCTTCCCACGCCTGCCTTCCTTTTGCTCCTAGATGCTGCACTGGGCCGGCAGCCCCACCTCCCATTGCCTCCCGGTAAGTGAAAAAGCCAGACCTCACCTGACCGACTGACCCATGACGGCTAGGGTAGCTGTTCTAGAGATCGTTCTAAAGGCCACGCTCTCCATAGCTAAAGGCACAGGGTGTGTGTTGCCCTAGAAGCTGGGCCGCCTTTGCAGGCACCCTGGAGGCTGCAGTCATGCCCGCAAACCCAAGAGCAGTAGGGATGCGGCAGGGAGCACCACCTTGAGTGACCTTAGCCGAGGTGATTCCTCACCCCAGGTCAGTTTCCCCCATCTGCCACAATGAAGGGATACTACGCATGGTTTTATGACTTTCTCCAGCCCCCCAGGGTGTAGTTGTTAAAAGCACTGGCTTTGAACTCAGCCTGGCCTA
Source organism: Crocuta crocuta (assembly GCF_008692635.1). NCBI lineage: Eukaryota > Metazoa > Chordata > Mammalia > Carnivora > Hyaenidae > Crocuta > Crocuta crocuta. The sequence continues at coordinate 5,432,647 of NW_027533280.1, forward strand.
GGTTTGACTCTCCACTATCAGGTAATCTAGGGTCCTTCAATGAGAGTCCGTTTCCTTATCTGTAAAAGGGACAAGATCATAATAGTATCTCCCTGTGTTTGTCGTCTATTACCATATAACAGTAACGCCAAAACTTAGTGGCTTAAAACAGTACACTTTATCTCTCACTCTCTGTGGGCCAGGAATTTGGGAGTGGCATCACTGGGTGTTTCTAGTTCCTGGGTCCCTCTGGAAGTCACCATTAAGCTGTCAGCCGGGGGCTGCAGTCATCTGAAGGCTGCTCCAGGGCTAGAAAATCTGCCCCCAAGATGGCGTGCTCCCCTGACAGGCAGGCTGGTGCTGGCCATCCCCGGAGGGCTTCAGTTCCTCCGCCAGGGCTGCTCAAGTGTCCCCATAACCTGGCAGCCAAGAAGGAGCAAGGCAGTGGCTGTGGTGTCTTCTGTGACCTAGATCTGCAAGCCCCACACGGGCCTGCCCTGCCTCAGTGTGGGCGTGGACGACACAAAGGCGTGGACACCAGGTGACAAGGACCACCAATGGGTGGGTGGGACACCAGGTGACAAGGACCAGCCCATCATGGGGCTGGCTGCCACGCTGCCTTAGAAGTTTCTCTGAGGGGTGTCTGGGAGGCTCAGTTAGTTAAGCATCCAACTTCAGCTTGGGTCATGATCTCGCGGCTCATGAGTTTGAGCCCCGCATCAGGCTGTATGCTGACAGCTCAGAGCCTGGAGCCCGCTTCAGATTCTGTGTCCCTGTCTCTCTGCCCCTCCTCTACTCATGCTCTGTTTCTCCCTGTCTCTCAAAAATAAATACTTTAAAAAAATCTTTTAGGGGCACCTGGGTGGCTCAGTCCGTTAAGCGTTCGGTTTGGCTCAGGTCATGATCTCACAGTTCGTGGGTTCGAGCCCCACGTCGGGCTCTGTGCTGACAGCAGCTCAGAGCCTGGAGCCTGTTTCGGATTCTGTGTTTCTGTGTCTCCCTCTCTCTCTGACCCTCCCCTGCTCACGCTGTGTCTCGCTCTCAGAAATTTTTTTTTTTAAATTTTTAAGAAGTTTCTTTGAAGATTAAATGAACATTTCCTAAGCTGTGCCCCTAAAATCCCTGTTTCCTACTCAAAATCTAGCTTCCTAGACCCTGCTGCAACCTACTGACCCATAATTCCAGCAACCAGGGCCTAGGACTCTGCATTTTAAGACACCCCCCCCCCCCCCCCCCCCCNAGGCAGTTCTAATGATTTCATTTTGTTGGCCCCAGCAAAATGGCCCCAGGAACAGTGCTGGTGAAGCAGAGGAGCAGAGGCGTATAGAACCCGTGTTCACTGGGTGTCTTGGCGTAGTCTGGAACACTTGGGTTGAGAGGGATTTTGATCCACTTAAAGATGTGCAAATGGTTTATTGGGAAGATCCAAGGGAAACCCTGTGAAATCAGCCAGGCTTTGGGTCACTGCTTTGGGTCTCTCGCTAAGGCCCCCTCACACCTAATTTAGTCTGTTCCCCCACCTCACAGTTCCCAGGACCCTGCCCAGCTCAGCTTGTGAATGAGGATCAATTCCTGCCCAGGCAACCACAGGGAGGGGAGATTCAGGGGAGGCGGTGATTGGCATCTCAGTGCCAAGCCCTGGGGGCACACCAGCCGTAGACCTGGTCCCTGCTGTCAAGGATCTACGGCCTGGAAGGCCTGAGTGCACGGCCCTGGGCGCTTGACCCCACGACCAGAGAAACGGTAACAACAGTCCCTTGGATGAGGAAGGGAGTGCAGTGGCAGCGGCCACAGCACCCAAGTGCTCCCAGAGCTGCTCCAGGTCTACAGCCACTGCCGCGGCCCCAGGTGTGGACGGAGCCGAGGTAGCTCTGACCCTCTGTCAGGAGTGGGCAACCATTGTGAAGCCCTGAGTTCAAAGCAGTTCATGGGACCACCTTTTAACAAGTCTACATCAGAAAACACAGATTTGGAGCTGGGCTGAAGCAATTTATCTTTTTTTTCCTTTCATTTTTATTTTGTTATTATTTTAAAGAGAGAGAGAGAGAGAGAGAGAGAGTGTGTGTGTGTGTGTGTGTGTGTGTGTGTGTGAGCAGGGGAGAGGGACAGAGGGAGAGAGAGAGGAGAAAGAATGAATCTTAAGCAGGCTTCTGTGCTCAGCACAGAGCTGGACTCGGGACTCGATCTCACAATCAAGACATCATGACCTGAGCCGAAATCGAGTTGGATGCTTAACTAACTGAGCACCCAGGTGCCCCAAACAGGTTATCATTTTACTGCTGCTGATGAGTTTTGATTTAGATGCCAAGATTTTAGAAATTTTAATATTTGTTCGCTCAGAAGAGGCGATGGAAGGCTTCCAGGGAAAGGATGTCCGACGCAATACCACTGCTGCACTAACCTCCACCCCACTGTGCTGACAATAGCCCTACATCGGGGTCACAGAGCCACACTTCTTAGAGGGGACAGCTACAGTCACTCAAGCTTACATGTTAGGAAGCCTCTGGCTGCAGATAACAAAAAAAGTTCCCCTCAAAACTGAGCATAATACACTCTAGTTGCATCCACATTGTTGCCAATGGCAAGATTTCTTTATTTTTGATTGCCAAGTAGTATTCCATTTTGTGTATATACCACATCTTGTTTATCCATTCATCAGTCAACAGACATTTGGGTTCTTTCCATAATTTGGCTATTGTTGAAAGCGCTGCTATAAACATTGGGGTGCATGTGTCCCCTTCCAATCAGCATTTTTGTAGCCTTTGGATAAATACCTAGTAGTGCTATTACTGGGTCATAGGATAGTTCTATTTTTAACTTTTTGAGGAACTTCCATAGCGGCTCATCGTTTTCCAGAGTGGCTGCAGCAGTTTGCATTCCCACCAACAGTGCAAAAGGGATTCCCCTTTCTCTGCATCCTCACCAACATCTGTTGTTTCCTGAGTTGTTAATGTCAGCCATTCTGACAGGTGTGAGGTGGTAGCTCATTGTGGTTTTGATTTGTTTTTCCCTGATGTTGAGTGATTGTTGAGCATAACATGTGTGTTATCTGGATGTCTTCTTTGGAAAAGTGTCTATTCATGTCTTCTGCCCATTTCTTCACCGGATTATTTGCTTTTGGGGTGTTGAGTTTGAGAAGTTCTTTACAGATTTTGGATACTAGCCCTTTATCCAATATGTCATTTGCAAATATCTTCTTCCATTCCGTTGATTGCCTTTTAGTTTTGTTGTTTCCTTCACTGTGCTGAAGTTTCTTATCTTGATGAGGTCTCAAAGTTCATTTTTGTTTTTATTTCCCTTGCCTCTGGAGACGTGTTGAGTAAGAAGTTGCTGCAGCTGAGGTCAGAGAGGTTGCTGTCTGTTTTTCCTCTAGGATTTTGATGGTTTCCTGTCTCACACTTAGGTCTTTTGTCCATTTTGAATTTATTTTTGTGTATAGTGTAAGAAAGTGGTCCCATTTCATTCTCCTGCCTGTTGCTGTACAGTTTTCCCAGTACCATTCGCTGAAGACACTGTCTTTATTCCACTGGATATTCTTTTCCTGTTTTGTTGAAGATTAGTTGGCCATACACTTGTGGGTCCATTTCCGGGTTCTCTATTCTGTCCCATTGATCTATGCATTTTTGTGCCATTGTGATACTGTCTTAATGATTACAGCTTTGTAATACAGCTCGAAGTATGGAATTGTGAAAAACAGCTCTGGTTGTCTTTGTCAACATTACTTTGGTTTCTTGGGATCTTTTCTGGTTCCATACCAATTTTAGGATTGTTTGTTCTAGCTCTGTGAAGAATGCTGGTGTTATTTTGATCGGGATCGCGTTGAATGTGTCGATTACGTTGGGTAGTATCGACACTTTAACAATATTTGTTCTTCCAATCTATGAGCGTGGGATGTTTTTCCATTTCTTTAGGTCTTCTTCAATTTCTTTCATAGGCTTTCTCTAGTTTTCAGTGTACAGATTTTTTACCTCTTTGGTTAGGCTTATTCCCAGGTATCTAATGGTTTAGCAGCTAAAGTTTAGCTGATCCCTGAAAGTCCAATGGGAGCAGTGCAACTAACCACTTAGGGTGGATGGATATGGGCAGCCAGCCCATAACTTCCGGCTTGATTGCCCTCCTTGTGATTCTCACCCCTACCCCATGTGGCTTCTCAGAATATTCCTTCTGCATATATAACAGTATCTCCCCCAGGGACTGAGTAAGGACAATTTCCTCTACTTTGTCATGCTTCTGGGATGCTTTAGTCACCCTTAGACCACGTGCCCCAAACATCCCCAGTCGGTCAAGAAGACACACTGACATAGCAGCAGGTGGATCCCCAACACTTAGGTATCGACCAGCTGTCTCCCCTCCCCCTTTCAGTTTGTTGCAAGGAAACATTCCAGCCCTAAAAACCCTAGCAGATGAGGGCACCCTTGTGACCCTCCCTCATGGGGCTCTCTCCTGCTATTTCCCCCATCCTATACCCCAGGCTCTGAAGAGGTTGTGGTCACAAACACCAGACAGCACCCTGACTCAGCTTGTGGGGGGACCACTTCCCCAGCTCCCATGTCAGCTGTGGCCCCGGGAGAGGTGGGAGTAATTACTCAGCCTACACACAGGATGTTCACAGTGGCATGATTCCCTGACCTTGATAGTTTTCATTTCTTATTCTTGAACTTGTCTTGTGGACTGAGGACTGGAGGTTGCTCATCCTAAACCACATTTTCCTAAATGTGCCTGATTTTCCCAGGCTGGCAAGGGGGACATGTGACTCAAGTTCTGAATCCATGTTAAGAGGACCTAGGGCCTAGTCCATCATGCTGGGTGACCTGGGGCAAGCCCCTTCCCTTCTGTGAATCCCCCATTAGCCCAGCAAACAGGCTCCATGAGTCTGACACAGCATGAGCAACACTAGCGTCCACCACGTGCACAATGCAGACATCACTAATCAATTACAGGCTCTTTCCCCTGAACTAACATTGGTTCCAGAATTCCCCTCCAGGCTCCCAGGCAGCCACCACGAACTCGCCGGTGAGCAGAGACAGGTTTTGACTCTTCCATTTGCCATCCCTGACGTCCCTCCCAGCTGGCAGACCTTCAGCCCAGTTTTTTAAATCCTCACCTTCCCCCACCCCCCCGCCTTCTCTCCCTTCACAGAAGGAACTTTGCAACTCCCATCCTCCCCTCAAATTCTAGGATTCTAGAGGTTTACATCCCTGCTCTGACACCTGTCAGCTGTGTGAACGTAGCAGATTGCTTAACCTCTCTGAGTCTCAGTTTCCTTATCTGTAAAATGGAGCTAGTATCTGCCATAAGAGGTCGAGAATGTTCCTGGCAGGCATCAGGCATGGGGGCACTCAGCACACACTAGTCACTTCTCTTGTGGAGATTACTCTGCCAGGCAAATCAATCAAGGATTTTGATAGGACACAATCAGCCATTACTTGACAAACATTTTATTCAGCCTTCACATCCCCCTCCCAGGCTGCCTGGTATCTCTGTCCCCACCCAACTCCGGACTCAGCCTTGTGCTTTTTTTTTTTTGCGGGGGGGGGGGGGAGGAATAGGCAATGTACCTTTAGAGAGCTTGTAAACCTGCACCAGGATCAGGGTCAACACCTCTCCCCACCAGCTGGGTCTGCCCAGGACATGGGCTCTGGGCAGCTCCTAACCTCTGTAAAGACCCAGAACCTACGGACAAGAGCAGCCATCCCCACCCCCACTACCCAGGACTCGGGGAGGAGGAAATGGGATGTGTACACAGACCCCAGAGGCACCTGCCAGGAGGGTCGGACTTGCTGAGGAGAAGGTAGAGAACCAGGTGACATTCTTGAGGTGCCTTTGTTTCCAACCAAGGCTCCTGGCCCTCTCCCTGGGGCCAGTGCCAACTGCCCCCCACCCCGGGCCAAGCCCAGAGCTGGGACACCCCATCCCTTCCAACCAGCCAACAAGAAACAAAAGCAGTGAAAACGCCAAGCTTCGTTGCTAGAGAAAAAAAACACCCTAAGTATTAAAAATTAAATTAAAACTGAAGCCCCAGTCAACTGAGCCAGCAGTGAGCTGGTGATTGCAGACACACAGGCAGCCCCCATGGTCCCCGAGCCCCAGGGTCTCCTCAGAGAGCAGGAAGGGGCCTCAGGGCCAAGTCTGTCTGTCCCAAGAGGGACCGTCCGGCGAAATACAGGTTGGGGCATATGTGTCTTCAGGGGGTCCCCAGTGTGGGGTACTGAGGACTGTAAACATAACCCAGCTTGAGGGCCGAGGGGTGTCCCAGCCCCCCCGAGATTCTCCCTGGATGAAGAATGGCCACTGTGGTGAGTACGTGAAACAGCAGTCGGCCTTGAAGCACATCAAGACCTCGTCTCCCCAGCAGAATTTGGGGGTGGAGGTGGGCTGGGGCTGTGACGGAGCCAGAGGGTTCCAGAAGCCACACAGCTCGGCAGCTGTTTCTTTGCTGTGCCTGATCAGCACCTGGGCCCTTTCTGGGTGGCGAGTCAGCTCATGGCCACCCATCCCTGGGGAAACCTGCGGGAAGGTCAGCTCAGGCCGCAGCTGCCTAGCCCAGGGCCGGACAAGGTCAGGTGAGCTCCGGAGAGGCCCCACCCCAGGCTCAGGCCCCACCCCGGGCTCGGGCCCCAGAAGCAGCAGACCGGAGGATGTGACGGATTGTCAGGAGGGCACGTGAGAGCCACCACAGGGACACAGGCCTGGCCCAAGCCACAGGGCTGCTACTGGGCCAGGAGCACCTTCTCCAGGCCTGGCTGACGCCCAGGGTAAAGTCCCGCCTAGGCCCCACTCCAAGCCAAGAGCCCTTGGGACTAGGCAACCTCACCGCACCGGTCACACCTGCGCCACCTTGTGCACCTGCTGCGGGAGACGGCCAGGCGGCCGGGAGCAAAAGGAGGTGAAACCGGGTGTGGGGTGGCACGGCCACGGCTTCCCTCTGTCCACGCCTGGTCCGGTCGGGAGCCCCCGGGCCCAGGGCTGACGCGGCATTGCCTTTCAGGCCGCAGATCCTCGTGTGGCCCGTCACCCCAGCGGGGGCCAGTTACCAGCAAGAGGCCCTTGCTGGGTGACTCCGGTGCGGCCCGGGGCTAGAGCTCCCTCGAAACCAGCCCTCGGGCTTCCTGAGGCCCCTCCAGGGCCTGGATCCTCCTTGGAACAGGGGACAGAGCCCTGCGGAGTCGCACAAGTCCTAAAGCACCCACCCCTCCGAACCCAGCCTTCTCAGGGCACAGTCCCGGAAGCCAGGCCACCCCGATTTCCCTGGGGACCAGCCCCCACCCCAGTCTCTCCAGGCAGGGCCTGTGAGGGCGAGGCCCCGCGGCTGGGGTCGGTCCAGAAACAGGCCCCCGGTGCCCTCAGGGCTGGGCCCGGCTCCTGAGCCACTGGCTCCTCAGGGCCCTCACCTCCTCCCCATACCGCTCGTGGAGCTGGGCAAAGGGCACCGCGTGCNTCGAAGCTGGCCCGCGACAGCGCCTTCACCCAGCCCTCCATGGCGGCCTGGCTCTCGGCGGCCAGCACGTAGGTGCGGGCCCGGGCGCCCGCGAAGCGCACGGCGAAGGCGAACTCCTCGGCGGCCTCCACCAGCTCCACCGTGCAGCCCTCCAGGATGATGACGCCCACGGGCTCGCGGCTGGCCGCGTCCTCGAAGTAGAAGAGCATGTTGCCGCGCAGCACGAACCAGCGGCGCTGGTAG